>NC_056747.1:94237977-94467977 GCF_019279795.1 Protopterus annectens
ACAGCAGTCATGCCCCCCAACTCTTTACTTTAAGTACACAATACCTCCGTGCACTCCTAATCAAACCTTTACCTCCCTAACCAGCCCATCACCAAGCTTTTCTTACTCCAGACCAACCTTAGGGCAAATAAAGTTCATAACTCTGACTAATAAGCAGCCATCTGTACTTCGGCCTTTATTTAACTCCTCTTATCACACTGCATCCTCCAATAGGAATCCATTTCTCATACAACATATTTAACTCTCCTATAACTTCTCCTACACAGTTTTAAATGTCTGCTTACAAATCCACCTCACAGGATCATAGATTAGTACTAAGCTAACTGCCATTGGTGGCCATTTTAAGCATAGTCAATTATCCCATGTAAGAATCAAACCCTGCACTTTGTGTCTATACTATGTCTATTCATACCTAATGTCCTTTCAGTCCACCCTTTGGTACTGTCCTCTCCTTACTGTACATACTGAAAATCTGTTGTATTATAGGTATGTTTAGTGTAAGTATTTAGCTTAAACAATGTTCTCTGCAAGAACCATTGTAATAAGTTACACAGTTCAGTGCCTTATTTTGTACTACATAATAATCCTAAAACATCACTATTGTTTAACTATTATTGAATCACTCATTGCATTACTGTCTTTTCCATGCTAATTAGTGTACCTCCTGCTTCCTTTATGACTTTGCACTTTGTTTACCGGTTATAAACCCTAGGCTTAACCTGGAAATGATCCACTTGGATTGGCAGTCTCTCCAGGTCAACAAATACATACATACAGAACAAGTTTGTTATGTTTGATGTAAACAAGCACCTGAGAAATAAATGATTTTGATAATTTTGACTAGGAGAACAGGTCATTTACAATTTCACGCTGGTAAATTTGCAGATGAAATAAATAACTGAGCAGCAAGCAGTGTCATTTTAAAAATTTTGGAGGATACTTACTGAAATAACAAAGTTAATTATCCTTAACAGTGTTCAAAGAATCAAAGTGGGCCACAGTAAAATTAATGGAAACAGCATAGTCACAGCATGATTACAGGAGTCAGGGGGTCAGCAAAGAGTTCACAAGAGGAATAAAGGAGCTTCAGGGGATGTCAAAGTTCAAGCAGGATTAACAAAATCAGACCCTTAATAATATTAAGCAAAAGAGAGATCCAACCAGATTAATAAAGCCATGGCCAAGGACATTTCAGGAGAACTGATTCAAGGAGCTCACAGCAGGAATAAATAAGTGAAATGGTTGTAACAAGATAAACTGAAATATGAGGGCCGTCAGGATTACCCGAATCAGGGACCTTCAGCATTGTTAGTGCAACTGGCAGCTTCTATCACAGGTAAGTGAGTCATGGACTCCACAGGACCATTAAATGATCTATTACTTATTTCTTGACATTTGTTTTGTGTGAAAACCTGACTGGGCACAAGTGCACTATTTCAGTAGAGGCCTAGGGAGAAAATTTCCAATGTATCATATTATTTATTTTTTATTTAACATTTGTTAACCGGGAAAGTCCAACTTGGAACGAAGCCAATTTTCGGCAGAGGCCCGGGGAGAAATGCTCCAAATGCATGTCTTTGTGATGTGGGAGGAAACCGGAACACCCAGAGGAAACCCACACGAATGCAGGGAGGACATGCAGACTCCACACAAAAGGCACCCCAGCCAAGAATCAAACCGGAGAACCTCTTGCTGTGAGGCAACAATGCTACCACTGCGTCATCCATATTTAATGCAATCAAGATTTACAATAATAAATGTTATAATTTGTACTAGATTGCACATTTCACTGCATTACATACTGCTTTTAGTAGTACTTTGTTGACTATTTCATATTTTTCTATTCTGAGATAATGCAAAAAGTAATATTTACCATCAGATACACAGAAGTCTAAGCAGATTATGATCCCGCTCCCATCTGTGCTTTTCAGTGTTCAGATACATGTATGCACAGTGCCATTCATAAGACTGTAGTACACTGTCTTGTGCTTATCTGTAGTGCTTGAATAAGTGAGTGCTTATATTTAGACAGTGCATTCTTCTTTTTCTTTCGGCTTTTGCCGGGGTCCGCTAATGATTGGCAGTAGATTTTTACGGTGCCGAGGTGCCAGCTCGACACCCAACCTTCAATGAAGGCATGCCCATTCATGCATGTCTTTCGAACGCCACTCGACCGCGGGGAGGACAGGCAGACTCCACACAGAAGGCGCTCCAGCTGAGAATCGAATGGGAGAACCTCTTGCTGTGAGGCAACAACGCTATCGCTGCACCACCCCGGCTATTTATATTCAGACAGTGCCTACGGGATATTAAGCAGGAAAAAGCAATGACTGTAAGATTGGTAGAATGCTACTGAAGATGCCTCAATTTATCATGCATGCACCAAGTTAACAAATGACACCTCAAATCGAGATCCGATTTAAAATAAACAAAGGTACACACTTCATTTTTAGCAAGGCAGACAAATGGGATCTTTATATCCTATTAGAAGAAATAGTAGTAGTAGTAATGTTTATAAGGACTTGAGAATACTTATCATAGCATTTAGTCTTTTTAAAACAATGTTCAGGCAGCATAAAAAACTGCTTCCTTAAAATGCAAAGCATTTCCAGTGTCATTACTTCTACATACACTTCAATGTTTTTGCTACTTTTCATTTCAGTCACAGAACTAATGATCACAATGGTAATTTTTGTGGATGTCTTGAGATGATACAGACAAACTGTACATTATAGAAAAATTCACTAAATTATTTTAGGCCAGGCATAATTTATATTGTATTCAGGATCAGGACTGTGACTCAGGGGTTACTGTTAGGATACTTGATCTTTAGGTGGAAAATATGTCATAATAATGACTAGAAAGTCTTGTACAGGTGTAAAATAAAATCATAGTCACTGATTGACAGAAATAGCACATAGCTGTTAACATGCAAGTAAAACAAAGCAGATATTTGAAATGTTCCACAATAAAATTATAGAATAAGTTACATTTCACATGAAATTTGATCACTTCATTTGTAACAGTAAGTCTTCATAAAGGGTTTTGCATACGAGCTCCTCAACAGTTATTTAAGAGTCAAAGTGTATAAAGATTTTAATACTGTAATAAAGAAATAAAACAGATGCACTACCTTATCAAATTTCCTCTTACAACACACTGATGGATATTTTAACAACTCCTGAATCAAGTTATCATATTGCAAAAATCACAAAGTTAAAATAGAGCATGCCCAGAGCCTATCATCTCATATAAGAAGCCTTCATTTCAAGTGAAGGAACACGAAATAACAAAAGGATTACCCAATATAGTTTTCAAGAGTACAATATCATTGACTGTATTTGTTCTGCTGTCCTAAGTATCATATTAACGCCCCCCCCCCCACCTTTTATATCAAGTACTGGCTGATGTTTGTGCATGTTACTGGAGTTTGAGGGAGGAGGTACTGAACTCCGAGATAACCATCCACTTATTCCAGTGCTTACTGTGTTGTAGGGAGAATATCCTGCATTAAATGATGAATTATCTTGTTTAAGGGACTCTTGTAAACATATTATAAGACACAGGTTTTGCCTGCCATCAGTGGTACCACTCTGGCTCCATTTTGCTTTCATGCTGGTGCCTATGTTCAGTTTTCCTGGGTATCAGTGGCTACTTCTGTCAATGTATGCAGCCATCATTTTTGTCCCTGTGCATGTTGGGGGTCCTTTTCTGATATATGTTTGGCATGTTCTTTATCAGTAACCTTTGACAGAATATCTCCAGATGCATGCAGCTGGGGCAAAGATTATAGTTCAGGGCGATTTTTTTCAGTGCATATTTATCAGCAGAGTTGAATGGCAAGAACACCCCAACCCCTACTCTAATAATTCACCCCTTGAAACTGCACCTTACTCAATACCCACTTCAACGAATCAATTCAAAAACTTAACTAACCCTCCCAAACCTACAATCCCTCTCACACCATGCACAATACAGGTAACACATATGCTTTCTCTCTTAACCCTGTCTCCACAGCTTACATCAGGTCTCTCCTACTAAAATTGAAACCCTGTTCTCGCTCTACTGATAACCTCCACCCTCTCTTTCCTACATGTGCAGCTCATTCTATGGCCTATCCTGTCTCTATCCTAATAAACCGATCTATCCAAGAATCTAGTGTCCCAGACATCTGGAAATCTTTCTATATCATTCCACTACACAAAGGATTTAAGAAATGAAGATGGGGAATACTGGGGGAGGGCTTTGAAAACTGACTGTGAACTATGAAACTCATTTGTAGCAAATGTGGAAATGATTGTAGTTTGCCCAGAGGTTGGAAGAAATGTAATTGAACAAAATGTTAATAAAAGTGTTAATAATGAAATAATAATTCTGCAAAATGATGTGTTAAATTGCTCTAGAATAAAAATGGGAATATATAGGATGTGTGGGGCTTCATTGAAATGAAAACTCATAAATATAAATCATAGGCGACAGGGTAAGTTAGCAGGAAAAGGAAACTGAAGTCCTTTTCAGGTAATTAGAAAAGTTTGCCCAAATTTTAAAACAAATATATGCAGTTTTGTACTGATTAAGAAGTGAATATTTTCTTTCAAAATAGCATAATCTATATTACTGAAGTAGAAAGAAGGAAATAATTGTGAGGATTTAAGGGATGGAACAGTAAATGATGTATGTTCTTGGATGGCTGTAAAGCTGGTAAAGGATAATCATTGCAACACAACGAGCCAATGTGGGCACTCCAACTGGTGCGAAAAGGTGCTGGCCACAGATATAGTGGTCCTGAAAACCCCAAAGCACCTGACGTTCATAAGGGTCATTTGCATATATCCCATATACCTCTGATACAAGAGCTTTAAGAGGTCACTCAGTGGAAGTTCTAGCTTGGCTGGAGCTTTCATTTTGTTTTTATTGACTGTTTTTTTCTGTGTGACCTTCTCACTCTTTATTTTAGTTTGCTAGTTGGGATATTTTGCAGTCACCCTAATGGTAAATGGACATCAGCTGGGTATAACAGCCCTGGCTTTGTTATGCTTAGTCAAATACTCCGCTTGTGCTGTGCTACACAGCTAGTGGGGTTTGGCTTTATTAACTTGAAATTGTCCATTAAAATGACTTAAAAACAAAAAAAGTCACGGGTATTCGGAATTGCCATATATCTGAAACACCTGATGTTCATAAGGGTCATTTGCATATATCCCATTTGCCTTTGATACAAGAGGTTTGAGAGGTCACTCAGTGGAAGTTCTAGCATGGCTGGAGTTTTTATTTAGTTGTTACAGACAATATAAGTGTAAGAAATAACAGTACTTTACTAAAAACCATTCAGACGAAGTTCGATTATGTATAGTCTAACGAACGAAAGTGCTCAATGAAAAGGAAATGGACTGATCACACTTGTAAGTTTTGCTGATTGCTAAATTACTTTTTAAGAACTGAACTGCTTGATTTGACTGCACTCCTCTGCTTGCTGCATGTTAAAGAAATAAAGCTGCATTTTAAAAGGAATCCATGGCATGAGGTTGGTTCTTCCTCAACTGGAAGTCTTGAAGTTCTTAAATGTATAAAATTAGAGGTTGATATAGCAACATATATAGCCTAAAAAGAGAGGGAGAGCAAATAGTTTTGAAGTTTTTAAATCTATAAAATTAGAAGTTGAAACAGCAAAAGACAGGGAGAGCAAATAAAAAATTTGCATGGCCTGGTAGAGAAAGTAAACAAGGATCATGGTAAGCAAGAAAATAAATTATACAGGAGAAATGAAGAAAAAATGAAATAAATGCACGAATAAGCAGAGATATAAGACCGAAAAAAGAAGCTGGCCATTTATTAAGACATTTTTATAGAAGGACTATGCCGATATGGATATTTTAATGGATGAAATGGGTATTCATACAAATCAAGAAAAATATTGAGAAAAGTTGAAAGCTAACTGTATTATATAAAGGTAGATAATATTTTGGAAACAGCTGATAAAAGTGAGAACATTAAAGAGGAAGATCATTCACATTACTGATGCAGACATTACCACGAAGAATGTTAAGCCTGATGTGGCTCTAGGTTTTGATGGTTTAAAATACAAATTCAACAAATCATTGGATAATCAAATTCTTTTTTGAATTGTTTACTGGAATAGTGAACAAAAAGTAGGTAGAAGAGCAAACAATAATGCCTGACAGAGTTGCTATTATTTGGAAAATAACAGACAATCAAGGGATGTTATGATGCCTAAGGCAGTAGGCAGAGGACCTCTTCACCCCTGGAAATTTCCCCTGTAACGTTCACCCTGAAAGGCATCACTGCACTTAGAAAATGAGCTGTATGTTAAATTGGTTTGCATTTGTCTTAGTACACACTGTTGTGTATTTTTAATGTAAAATATTTCTTCCACCTAATATGTCACAGTTGATGTACAACAGAGATGGAGCTGGCTCTCAACTAGTGCCCTAACTGGTCTCTGGACTAGTGCCCCACCTCCCTTGCACAAATAAAAGGCAGCTCTGATTAGACTGCTTATGGCATTTCTGAAACACATGCCTCTTCCTAGACATACTCTCTCCCCCAGACTGACCCCCACATCCCTGCCATAGCTCTTCACTAGAAGAGTAGAGAAAAGAGAAAAGTTTAGAAGTTGCTTTCTATACCGTACAGTAAGAAGAATGCAGAAACAGCACTTCAGGATTGTGCCCTATAATACCTTGCACCCACGGCACATGCCCTGTTCACCCTACACTTGCTTAACTACTGTTGTAGAAAAGCCAAATGCTGCTGGAAGAAGTATTTTACATCCAAAATACAGATATATACATTATGTAAGTACTGAATATTTAAATACACACTGCTTAGTGTATCCAGACCAAAAAGCATATACGACCAACTGACAGTCAAGAGAGCGAGTATGGAAAATCCATAATATAAACCAAACAAATGGAAGGTCATATCTTAAAACAGACACAGGGGACTCTGTCCTTCTGTCTTTATCAGCAACACTTGTTTAACAAAAATAAAATATGCTTTCATACAAAGAACTGGTTAGACTTTTGTAGACTAAATTCTATGAAACTAATAAAACAGTGTGGAGGGTGCGTCCTATGCTTCTTTAATAAGATACAGCTACTACATATTGACACTGTTTTATTAGTTTCAAATTTTATTATATACAACTGAGTGTTTTTTAAAGTATTTAAAAGCTTTTTTTTTGTTCTAGTAGCAGACAAACACACTCCACTTTCTTTGTTGAATATTTGGTCTCTGACGGTATCATTAAATCACACTAACACTCTTTCCAAAAATCTATATTTTGTGAGTTTTTTTTCACATTTCTGGTGATATTGATTTTGTTCTTATGCGCACACACCCTACACACACACACACACACACACACACACACACACACATATATATATATATATATATATATATATATATATATATATATATATATATATATATATATATATATATATATATATATATATATATATATATATATATATATATATATATATATATATATATATATATATATATATATATATATATATATATATATATATATATATATATACGTATGGTGCTTTTCACCAGTACATTTGGTAAAATGGTTGTTCTAGGATATTAAAATATGTTTCCCTTTTTACTAGTATTAAACATTTCATATATCTCTGGTGCACATAGAATAGCCACCCCTTTAAAAGGAGACTGAAAGAATTGCAGATCATTAAGCAAAGTATGTGTACATAAAGATGGGTTAGGATAACCTTGGCCAAATGAGAGTGTGAATCTAGAGAGACCCAGAAGAGTCTGACATATGAAGACAGAATGAAATATCCCAGGGCATTAGCTCTATAAAAAGATATTTCTTTCAAGGCATTAATACTAGCGGAAGACCAGATGTTTCAATGACCAAAGTTAAATGTTATTAATCAGAACCAAAGGTCTTCTGGGACTTTTCTTTTGTTCAGCACCTGAGTTGTTAAAGGTAGTGTTAAAATGTTTTGTTTTGCTAGACCACAGAGACTGTTTAAGTTTGAAAAAATAACTTTTTTTTGTTAAAAAAAGAGATGTGTATCAGTTGGTTAATGATAAATATTTTTTAAACACCTTTACTGAACTATCACTTGTGACATAGGTACATTTACATTTATATAAAAATAATCAAACTCTATTAACAAGTTAAAATTAACAAATATTTTTTATATATATATATATATATATATATATATATATATATATATATATATATATATATATTCCTATATATCTTGTAACGTAAGCAACATTACATAAATTATTCAGTTCCTGCCCCTTTTTTTTAAATAGGAAACATCTTTATTAAACCATCACTTATGACATAAGCAATAATACATTTGCATAAATTAAAACAATCCTAGTTGCAAGCATTTTATGTCACAAACCATACTGACACACTCCCAGTTGCAACATTATACATCACTTATAATGTACCCAATCATTTTCAGTAAAATATTACATAGCTCATTTAAGTCCTGCCTTCTTTTAAACTTCATTCCTCCCATGTGTATTGTTCCCACAGTTCACGTTTATTTCCTATGTAGTTTGCTACTACCTTTTTCTAAAGATCTCAGTTCCAGTTGTTTTATCTCTTTTGCTATATTTGCTGCTTCTAATATAGTCAGTTTAGATTTTCTAGTAATTGCTGTTTTGGCAGCCACCATAATTAGAAACAGCAAGGCCTTAAAATGTCTAGGCAATTCTGATTCTGTATCATAGTTCAAAAAAAATCATCTCCCTCATCACAATAATCTACCGACCCAGCATCTCCAACTGTGTATCCTGCAGGGGATCGTCCACCAACTCACTACACTCCCAGAAAATAGGTTTCAAATTACCTCTTTCTTCCCCATTACACCTCCAACATTTGCTATCTATCTGAGGAAAAAGTGTTTGTTGTCTACTTGGCGTATAAAAATATCTATGTAAACATTTCCAAGCAAAAAATCCTAAATCTTATATATTTTGTTGCATATTCAGGAGACATACATATATCCTATAATTGTTTCTTTATGACTTGCTTGTCCAGTCTCTCTTTCCAGTACTTTCTAATATCCTCTAATTAGTTCTTATAGTTCTCATGCAATATTTTATATGCTTGACTAATTATTCCTTTCTAATGGCAGCTTCTGTTCTAGATTCTACTAAATAGTATTGACAGATGCAACAGACATAAAACTTCAGCTTAAATTTATTCTGAAGTCTCAACTCAACCTGTCACTGTCAAGTACATGAGATTCCTAAAAACATTTTTTTTCTGCTTTCTGCTGTTAAGTGTGGTCTAAGTTGTTGAAGTAGCACGCCTTTCAGTGTCAAATAGGTTCATAGATGTTTACTAGGTTAATGACCACAAGGGCCTTTTTAAGCCTAGACATGCATCCCAAATCTCTGACAAGGTATAGTACCCCGATAAATTTAAGCAGGGGCTTGGGAGATGAAACATGTACAGGCTGCCTGTGTCCACTGGAGACATAGATGCCAAACCATGGATGAATTTCCTGTTTCCTATACCATTATCCAAATTACACATTAATTGGGTTAGAGAGGAACTCTGCTTCACATGGATGGGGAGCCTGTTCCAGGGATGGGGTGGTCTCTGTGATACATACCTGTTTCTCCAGCAGGTCCTATGCCAGAGATTACACTGTCTGTGGAACAGTGTCCCTTATCCTGAAGCACATTGCAATTAATTGAGATTGAGAACACCTGTTCTCACATACTATCATGGAATTGTTGTACCTTTGTGTGAAAGAAAGAGAACATCTGTTTCTAGTCTCTGTGTTGTTTGCAACATTTACCTATGTCTAGTGCATTTTCTGCATTCATGGTAGAGTTCACCAACTACCCAGGGTGTACAAAAGTAAAGCTGTTTTATTGAGTATCTGTGACAAAATGGCTTCAGTGGTACAAGTTCAGCAAACTGTTATAACTGCTGTTGTTGGAACCGCAGCAGTTTTCAAATCATTGCAATACCATGAGGCATGGTTCTACTGAAGGTGAAACCTCAGGAGTAGGAGGACACTAAGGTTGACAGTCTGGTACTTGACTAGCTCTCCAGCTGGGGATGAGTTGACTGGGCTCAAATACTCAAAGAACAAATAATGAGGGTACTTACAGACATGAAAGCAGCATAAGCAGAGTACAAAAACTAATAAAAAGTTATGAAAAATACAGTTGTGTAACTTGAACTTACAATAAAAATAGATGTTCAAATGATGACTTCTTCAGTAGCCTTAGCTATATCGGTTTATATCCTGCTGGGTTTAAAGATCCTTTGTTAATGAGGGATAGCCACACTATCCACTTATGCTATGCTGATGAGGTCAATAAAAAAGGCTGAAACATGCATGTCCACAGCTAGTGGGGTTTGGCTTTATTGGCCTGAATGTAACCATAAAGACTTAAAAAATAAAAAAAAGTCATGGATATTCAGAAGTCTTGTAGCTGAAACACTTAATGTCCTTAAGGGGTCATTTACATGTACTTCTTAAATAATATAGTTAGTAATTGTGTTAGAAAGGTAAAAAAAGACTACAAGAGATATGAAAAAGAAGTTTGAGAATAAACTTAGCTATGGAGGGATGGGTAATAAAACTTTGATTTTAGACACGTAAAATGATGCTACAAAGACCAGAAGTCCAGTATTAAGACAATTGGAGGTGATAATATATTGACAGATCCTTGTAAGATTGTTTTTGTTTACATGTATTCAAAGATTGGGAGGTATGTTAAAGGATGGGATAGGAAGGTCAATCATTTAAGTGAACTTCATTTCCATCATCTATTAATTATTGTGGAAACTGTTAGAAAGTCCTTTTGGCACATAAAAAGAATACTGCTCAGGACCGGATAACTTAAATATGACATTCTTATCTAGCATAAAAGACTGTCCAATGGAATGTTAATCATCTGTTATTCAGCAATTGTTAGTATCTGGAATAGTTTCAAAATAGTGTAAATGCGACAAAGTTATTCCAGTTCATAAAGGGCGGTCATTTGAGGTAACTAACTTCAGACCTATTAGTCATATGAGCTTGATCAAGAAAAGTTTTAGGGGATTCAAATAAATGTAATATATTGTGATAGTATTTATTTACACTCTGTTGACCAGATTAGTCCCACTAAGCCATTGGCCTCTTTTCAGGGGAAATTTGCCCATGATCCCTGGAAACTTCCCCTGCTATTTTTCTACGGGTCACTGGATCTTTTATATCCACCTGATCTACGACTAACTTAGGCAGACTGTGCCTCAGTTTAACAACTCATTAGAAGGAATGCACACTCAAGAGTGTAGCACCCCTTTTATGCTATATTGCAGTGTCAGTAATAGAAAATATGCACACACATCCATGAGCACACACACACACACACACACATTTCTCTGTCCCTCTATCTATGTATCTACTGATATATGTTTGCCGTAAATCTGATTTACTTTCCAATTATCAAGAAGAAAGTAAAGAAGCAGGAAAAACTTAACAATTTGGAACTTTGTTCATTTTACTACTTAATTTCACCTCATTACTTAGCATTCTGACTTCTCTGCAGACTTTATTTTCACTGGAGTCACACTGCCTCCAACTCCACTTACTGGGCAATTCCACATCAGTTAAGAGCTTAAAGCACTACAAAGACTGCTGTTAAATGAACAGTGTAAGCTTCTAGTCTTTCATATAAGAGGGGTGATTTTCATTTTTCTATTAAAAATTATTTTAATCTGGGTGTAAGAATTTTCATTTTATCATGGTTCCTGTTTTTTCTCCTTATTCCATTTGCTGAAATTGTTTGCCAGTGTGAGTTAAACAGCAGCAGTTAAACAGAAAAATCACTGCTGCTTAACAAAGAAACATAACAATTACAGGCGTTTGCATTCTTTCTGTAACTTCTCTAAGTGACATATTCTCTAGCTAGACTGAAAGCTGTCACTTACAAGCAAGGCCATAACGATTCCAATTTACACAAAAATTATAATAGAAAACAAAACATCAAATGATCTCCTACCACAATATGTCATTTCACTAATATACTTAGACATACATATAAAAATGTATTTTTTCTTCTGTCACCAAACAAAGATGCTGTGTGAAAATTCTGACAGTAGAATAAAGAGGCTGTGGTGGTGCAGCGGTTAGCATTGTCTCACAGCAAGAGGTTCTCCCATTTCAATTCTCGGCTGGAGCACCTTCTGTGTGGAGTCTGCATGTCCTCCCTGTGGTCGAGTGATGTTAAAGACATGCAGGTAGGTGCGTGCGTGAATGGGTGTGCCTTCTTTGGAGGTTGAGCATCGGGCTGGCAAAGCAGCACCGTAAAAATCCACTGCCAATCATTAGCAGACCAGAGTTCCACTGTGGCGAACCCTAACCGGGAAAAGCTGAAAGACTTAACTTCTTTGCATATAGTGTGCTGTGTGAGTAAATAGCCCCAGTAACTGCATTTTAGTTCAAGCCTAAGTCTCTGTACCTCTGTAAAACTCAGAATCTAAAAAACATACTATATGGATAGAATTCAGGTTTGAAACTTTAATTATAATATTCATTAGTTTAAATCATTCTTCTCCCCTGCTGAAGTTCATGACAGGGGACAATAGCATGCAAATATTCTTGCATCAAATCACTTGAACTAAGTTCTGCCAACAGAGAATTCCATATGTGATATATTTGCTATGTTGGGTTACTTATTTTATCATCATTTAAAATGTTTTTTATTTAATTACTGAGAAGTGATCAGTCAGTGATCTAGTTTATCATACAGCTAACTAAATGAGTTATAAAAGTTAGAAAATGAACAATAAAAACTAAATTACAAAGAAAAGTAATAAATCAACAAAATGTCAGCCACTGTATATTTATGGAATACAATGCATCTTGGTGTTGGTTATGCTGCAGTTTGTTCATGCTGACTTTGAACCTGAGTCAGGAAAGTGAAACCTGAGTGACCACAGCCTGGGATGTATGAGCTCATGCCAGTGAAACCCATACCCAAACATGGGATATTGGTGTAACAATGTACTTTTAACTGTAATGTAATGCTAATTAAATACTCCATTTGATATTGCAACATATAATAGTAATATTTAAAAAATATAAAAAAATGGTTAGAAGAAAAATGTTACTGAAGACAAATGTTTATATGTTTTATATTATCAGTGCAATGCAACAATAAACATAACCTCTTCATTAAGATGTTTATGTATATCATAAAACAAACTATAATGCAAGCACCATGTGTTTAAATAAATCCAGGTGGTAAAGAAATAACATTTTATTTAATACTTCCTGAGAATCTGTACAACTGAAAACCAAAACACTATCATATATCATATTAAAATATAAAATGGATAACAGGTGACTGAATGAATAATCCATTTTAGTCCATTAAAACGCTTTTCAAATTTCTCTATCCAGCCATTAACTATTATGGGACATGGTGTTGAAAGGTAATAAATATTTTAAATTCAAATAAGTTTTTTTCTTTTGACTGAAAATGTACTGATGTCTAATGTGATGCATGTATATTTTTAATTTGTATAATGTCTGCTAGCTGTGTAACTACTACTGCCATATGGCCAGGACTGTGGCTGAAAATGGCCTTTGTACCAGTTTGCTTTCTCATTTAAGTTAGTTTAATAAATAAATAATGCACGAATACAAGTCATCCAAGAAAGTAGCAAAGGAAAACATAAAAAAAGGCAGCTATGCACATAAAATTTAAAAGTAATTTAATGCTTTAGTTATGACAGAAAAAGCAATACTGTGCATCAGTGGGAGGTAGCTAGAGAATATAGGTTCATAGGTTCATACTAGGCTATCTGCCCTGGGGCAATTATAAGCCTAGCCCGATTCTGTATGGCTTACGCCACCCCTTGATTTGAGTATACTGTGCCCTTTTTAAGGTTTAGTTTACTGTGCCTCTGTCTAATAGTGACACGGGAGTAATCCCTGGGACAAACCTACGATCCCCCATCCACTTATCGAGATTCTTCTTGAAGAGATTCAGTGAGGGGCTCTGCCTCACATGAACTGGAATTCTATTCCAGAGCGAAGGGAGCCTCTGGGTTATGAACCTGTCCCTCCAGCAAGTTCTATTTATTTCTGTGCTGAGGTTCAAGTCCCTCGAGCGTGTGGCTCTAAGGGATTTAGATTTACTGAGGTGGAGCATGTCCATTAATTCTGGATTTGACATAGCTTTGTATATCAGGCATAGATCACCTCGAAGTAGGCGGTATGCAACTGAGTAGAGCTGGAGTTTTTTTAACCGAGCAGCATATGGCATCTGTTTGAGACCCTTGATCCTCTTGATGAGATACTTTTGGGGTCTTTCCAATTGCTGCAGGTGTCGGGTAAGGTACATCCCAAAAGGGGCATTGTATTTTATGATGGGCCTGATGAGGGATGAATAAAGGGGCACAATTACCTCTCTTGATCTAGATGTGAAACCCTTCGTGATGAGGTGGGCTATATAGAAGGTCTTTCTAACCACTTTGGCAATGTGGTTTTCAAAGGAAAGATTGCTATCAACTTGGGTCCCCAGGTCCCTAATAACTTTCTCTGTACTTAATGGGTTTCCGCCTATGTGGTAATTTGTGGGCACATTGTTTTTGCCAAAGGGTATGACTATACATTTTTTGGCATTTAGCTTCAAACCATGGTGCTGGCACCAGTTATCCATCTCTGTGAGACCTTTTTGAATGATGTTTGTATCAGCTGGAGAGTTGATTATGGCGCCCAGTTTGCAGTTGTCTGCGAACTTGGTGAGCCATAGTCCTCCCACGTTTGCTTGTACCTTGGAAAAGTATATACTGAACAAAAGTGGTCCCAGGACAGAACCCTGTGGGACGCCACTTGTGACCAGTTTCAAGTCTGACATGGCTCCAGCAACTCTCATTCTGTGGGTTCTGTCTTTGAGCCAGTTTGTGACCCATCTTGTGACATAGGGGGTTATATTTACTATCTATGATGCCCGAGTGGGGTATTGTGTCAAATGCCTTTGCAAGGTCCAGATAGGCTGTGTGGACTACCTTCCCTTCATCTATGGCTTTGGTGACTGTTTCAAAGAAGTCAACTAGGTTTAAAAAGCAGGATCTGCCCTTGACAAAGCCGAACTGGGTAGGATTTAGTGTCTGTAGGTCCCCAATGTCTTTGTTTATGAGCTCCATTTTGATCCTCTCCATAGCCTTGCAGACTAAGCTAGTCAGGCTTATGGGGCAATAGTTTCCAGGGTCCGTAGAGGCTCCACCTTTGTGGAGTGGGACCACTGTTGCTGTACGCCATTCTGTGGGCACATATCCTGTAGTGAGGCTGAGATTGTATAGCTGTTTTATTTGAGGGATTAGTTCCTCTTGTAGTTCATGTAGGACGCAACTTGGGACGCCATCTGGTCCCATGGAAGCAGTGTTTTTTGCTTTGGAGAGGGCAGCCTTCACCTGAGCATCTGAGATGTTTGGGAGGCAGCTCTCTGTCGGGATAGATACTTGCTCTTTTGGGGGGAGAAGTTTGAACTGAACCTGTCTGCCAGGATATTGGCGATGTCTGTGGGTTCAGTGTATTTTTTGTCATTTAGAATCAACTCAGAACAAGTCTGGGAGTTGCATCCCAGGTTTCTAACATAACTGAAAAAAGCCTTATGATTGTCTTTGGTGTCCTGTGCAATTTTTCTCTCGAAGCTGGCCTTGGAGGATTTTATGAGGGATCGTAATTTTTTGCTAGTACTGATCAGAGATGCCTTCCCTATTAGGGATTTTGCTCTATCATGTAGTAGCTTCCTCCTTCTGTTGTACAGTTTATTTATGGCAGGGGTCCACCAGCCTGGATGCCTGCCTTTGGATGATTGGGTCTTGGTTTTGTTTGGGATAGCATGATCCATGCATTCCTGGAGATGTCCGTAGAATGCATTTATATAGGATTCTGCAGTTTGGGCTGTAGTTTCCACTGGCCCTGGGGCCTTGAAGGATTCAACTTCAGTTTTGAGAAGTGAGAAGTTCGCTTTTGAAAAGTTTTTCACTGTGGTTTTCTGGGCTGGGGGTGGGGTCGGGATGTGGACATCCAGTGAAATTAATTTATGGTCTGATCTTACCAATGAGGGATATACTTCTGGTGTGGAGCATAGAGTCCCCATGTTGGTAATGATCAGGTCTAGTATGTTGTCCCCTCTTGTGGGAGTGGTGACTAGTTGTTCCATAGCATTTGAGTTTATAATTTCCAGGAATCTTTGGGCTAAGGTGCTGGGGCTTGAGTAGTGCTCCCAGTCAATGTTTGGGTAGTTGAAGTCACCCAATATAATGGTGTTCAGAGAGATCTTCATGTTCTCCAATGTTTTCAGGAAGGCCGAATGGGATTCCTGACTTTGAGAGGGTGGTCTGTAGGATGCTATAAACTGAAAAGCAGTCTTGCCCACTGTTAGTTGCACATGGATGGTCTCTGATACTTTGTGCAATGCCACTAACCTGGAGGTGTGGATATCCTTGATAAATACTCCCCCTCCTTTTCTGGTTCAGTCCGGGTTTTGGGGCCAAAAAGCATGATACGAGGTATAGCCTGGTAGTGCTGGGGTGCTCTCTGGAGCCTTGAACCAGGTTTCTGTCACTGCACAGATATCAATGTTCTCCATACTGAGGAGAGCTTTGAGTGCGTGCATCTTGAGGTTAAGACTTCTGGCGTTTAGCAGCATTACCCTTAGTTTCTTGTTCCTTGTGCTGTCTATGGGGGTGGGTTTGATTTTTGAGCCTTGCCTAAAAAAGGAACTATGGGGGTGGCAAGAGCCTTTGCCAATATCCGAAAGCCCAGTGGTGACAGGTGCAAGCCGTCCCTAGCGAAGCAACGTGGCTTGTCGAGCATGTCATCCCAGGCTGACAGACACTGGATCCCCTTTGAATGACACCAAAATTTTAGCCAATTGTTAAAATCGATCATTTTGTCTTTGTACTGTGGCATCATTCTAGGTGAGGGTAAGATGCTGCTCAAGGTCAGGGTCATACCAGCCTGGGTTACATGATCAGAGAGCTCCTCTATGTCTCTTTTCATGTAGTCCAGGGAGGTACGTCTCAGGTCATTCACACCAGCATGTACAATGACTGAGTCATATTTGTATTTGCTTTGGAGTGACCTGAGTGCTTGCGTTATGTGTTGGATCCTAGCACCCGACAGGCAGCTCACCGTGACCTTCTCTTTATTCAGCCTGTTGAGCGGGACGTGAGTGTGTCTGACAATAGAGTCACCTATAACAAGAGTATCAGGTGTGTTAGTCAGCCTTAAGGGCTGTGGCTGCTTGGCACACTCAATTTGTGGGTTATGTGTTGTGTGTGTTTTGTTTTGAGGTAGTCTTTGCTTGGATGTCTGCTTTGGAGGTCTCTGTTGCTTAGGTAGATTTTTATTTAGAGCCACCGAGTATGTTTTTGTGTATTTATGTGTTTGGTTCGCTGATGTGGTGGGACTATGTGATACTGGAATTGTGTTGTGTGAGGTTACCTTCTCCTCCTGACTGGTTACACCAGTTTTGAGATGAGAGAGCTCAGCCTCCAGTTTGGCTAAATAGTTGCATCTCTCACATATATTTGAACCATTTTGGAGGGGGAGAGGGTTGTCATTGTACATGAGACAGTTGTAACATTGCCTCAAAATTCCCAGATTCACCAGCTGGACTGGAGAGGAAACCATTGACTGACCTTTGGACATGCTAGAGTAACAGGGAAATTGAATTTAAGATGGACCAATAGAGGACAGGGTAATTGTAGAGAGTATAAGAGTAAGTAGTGCTTATGGTTTAATAGTGCTAACTTGTAGGATTACTTAATTGGACCAGTGAAGGGCCTTAGAATGAGAATATGGTGTTTAAATTGAGAGACAGAGCAGTTCTAAGGGAAAAAGTGAAGAGCAGACTTTGTGGAGCCAGGAATAGTTTAAACCCAATTAGGCGGCGCTGCCTGTTGTTGCGCTATGCTCAAAAACATGCAAAACTGTGCAAAAGAGGGTTTTAAGAGAGGAAGATGAAGGAGTTTAGGAATTGACCCAAAATGGCCAATAAAACTACAGTTTCAAGTCAGTAACCACTCCCACAGGGGCGGGCAGGCAGGCTGCTCAATGTTTTTCACTGCCACTTATCAACAGAGAGACTTTCCTTTAGCCCAAGCAAAAAAATGGCCTCACAGAAACTTACAAACAGTTCAGGAACAGCAAGCCTGTAACTGAACTTTTTTAAATCTCAGAAAAGTGGGAAAAAAGCAAGATTTCTTTTTTTTGTTTTTTCAGAGATAGCAGAGGTTAACAAGTATCAACAAGTTATAACAGTGCAGTAAATGACCCCACACAAGAGTGCTAGGCCAAAGACAGATAAAATGCAAGTTTTGAGAAAAAAACGATTTTAAAAATAAGTGCAAACAGGAAATTCAGTAAACAGCTCTAGGTTGTGCTCTAAATACAGTTACTAATGCAGAAATCAAATTTAACAAGCCAGAAAATGCTCAAAATAGGCGGCTATGCAGAAAAACTTAGCAAATAAACAGAGGAAAATACTTAAAGTCTCAAAAGTAGCTCCTTTCTTCTCTCAGCATTTTCTCCTCTTGGTGGGTGCTTCACCAACAGCCAACAAGACTGAAAAGACACCAAAATCACGAGGCAACCGGGTTTTAAGAGAGGAAGATGAAGGAGTTTTGGAATTGACCCAAAATGGCCAATAAAACTACAGTTTCAAGTCAGTAACCACTCCCACAGGGGCAGGCAGGCTGCTCAATGTTTTTCACTGCCACTGATCAACAGAGAGACTTTCCTTTAGCCCAAGCAAAACATGGCCTCATAGAAAGTTACAAATAGTTTAAGAACAGCAAGCCTGTAACTGAACTTTTTTAAATCTCAGAAAAGTGGGAAAAAAGCAAGATTGTTTTTGTTTTTTTGTTTTTTCAGAGATAGCAGAGGTTAACAAGTATCAACAAGTTATAACAGTGCAGTAAATGACCCCACACAAGAGTGCTAGGCCAAAGACAGATAAAATGCAAGTTTTGAGAAAAAAACAATTTTAAAAATAAGTGCAAACAGGAAATTCAGTAAACAGCTCTAGGTTGTGCTCTAAATACAGTTACTAATGCAGAAATCAAATTTAACAAGCCAGAAAATGCTCAAAATAGGTGGCTATGCAGAAAAACTTAGCAAATAAACAGAGGAAAAATACTTAAAGTCTCAAAAGTGGCTCCTTTCTTCTCTCATCGTTTTCTCCTCTTGGTGGGTGCTTCACCAACAGCCAACAAGCCTGAAAAGATGCCAAAACCATGAGGCAACCAGGTTTTAAGTGAGGAAGATGAAGGAGTTTTGGAATTGACCCAAAATGGCCAATAAAACTACAGTTTCAAGTCAGTAACCACTCCCACAGGGGCAGGCAGGCTGCTCAATGTTTTTCACTGCCACTGATCAACAGAGAGACTTTCCTTTAGCCCAAGCAAAAAATGGCCTCACAGAAACTTACAAACAGTTCAAGAACAGCAAGCTTTTAACTGAACTTTTTTAAATCTCAGAAAAGTGGGAAAAAAGCAAGATTGTTTTTGTTTTTTTTTTTTCAGAGATAGCAGAGGTTAACAAGTATCAACAAGTTATAACAGTGCAGTAAATGACCCCACACAAGAGTGCTAGGCCAAAGACAGATAAAATGCAAGTTTTGAGAAAAAAACGATTTTAAAAATAAGTGCAAACAGGAAATTCAGTAAACAGCTCTAGGTTGTGCTCTAAATACAGTTACTAATGCAGAAATCAAATTTAACAAGCCAGAAAATGCTCAAAATAGGCGGCTATGCAGAAAAACTTAGCAAATAAACAGAGGAAAAATACTTAAAGTCTCAAAAGTGGCTCCTTTCTTCTCTCGTCATTTTCTCCTCTTGGTGGGTGCTTCACCAACAGCCAACAAGCCTGAAAAGATGCCAAAACCATGAGGCAACCAGGTTTTAAGAGAGGAAGATGAAGGAGTTTTGGAATTGACCCAAAATGGCCAATAAACTATACTGCTCCTGGTTTTAGTATTCATCCCACTGGAAGTACTGTAAGCTCATATAATGCCAATTGGAAAGGTACTCAGCTGAAGGAAATGTGCCCCTTACCAACTACCAGTCCCAACCAGCATAGGCGGTTTTAGGCACCGGTGAACCCTGGGGTCGCTGGGTGTCCTCTGGTTCTCCAACCACAGCAAGTTATCTTATTTTGATATTTTACTACCTATTTGTCAAACCAACATAGGTTAGTGTAGTAATCTTATATACTTAACTAGGTGGGTATTGATCACTATTGCGTTGAAGAATTCTAAAGACTGGCAACGCTTCTTCCTTAACATTCAGAGTTATCTCTGGTTGTGGTAACACAATCAGAGATTAACTTTGTAGCAGGTTTCATAATTTCTTTAAATGTTTTACATCTGACATTTTACCACTGACATGATGTGCTTGACTTAGCTAAATCTTGATGGTAGGCATTCTCTCCACTAAAACTGTCATCATAGCCAGGTTTAGGTACCCACAATATCATCCTTGACTGTGTAGAGGCCCCAACAAAAGCTGATGCTGGTTGGGAAAAATGAGAAAAAAAAAGATAATTTATTCTTGGACTAGATGCTTTATCCTAAAGGGAGTTGTGATATGACTGTGCTGGGATAAAGCAGCTAATCACTGAATAAACTTGACAGAGATAAGCACTAGAAATCTGTAGCCTAGAGCAAGTGATCTTAGTGCTTACCTGGGATTTTTAGGAAGAGCATGTGCTCCTGATCTTCAAGGATGGTTTTCGTTTTCAAGGAGTTTCATAAATACTCCATATAGTATAAATCTCCACTTCTTTACTCAAGAAATCTGGGTAAAGCCAAGAATAAGAGAATAAATGCTCAAAATCATAAACACATTCTGTATTGCTATCTGCTAAAATAAGGGTAAATATTGTATGGCTTATTCTTTTGTGGGGGTGGGGGCTGGATTGTGAGAGCAACAAAATGGCTCCATTTCCTCTCACTTTCTAGCACAGACGTCATTAGCATCGGATGGTGCAAAGTGGTTGCAGTGTATTTAAGAGTAAGCAGTTGGCCATAATTTCTTTCACATGCTATCTCAAGCATAGACATTACACACTTCAGGCAACAGTCTTTGGTGGCTTGTCAAAAGCAGAATGTGGATGAAAGCAACTGCTCACTGCCACAGTTGCGCAGTGAGCAGCAATGCTATTTTACAGTGCTTTGTCCTGGTTGAGTTCTTGGCCGTGTCTTTTTCTTTTTGGAATCTGCATACCCTTCCTTCTCCAACATCTCAAAAACATTAAACATGCCATTTGACATTCCTCCAGTTACCTTCAAGGTGGATGGTATTGGCATAATAGTCAAGGTCTTTACCTCACAGGAACAATGTACAGGGCTTGATGCTGATTACTGGCTAGGTTGTAATGGTCTGCAAAATGATAACCTAGTATGAACCTATGCAATTAGGTTTTGATACGGACTTAGTGTTGGTTTCTGCTCTCAGCTACACCCATTCTAAGATCATGTCTGCTCAGATGTGTGCAGAAAGTTTCTCTAACTTGCATGGGGACTAGAGATGATGTGGTCATTACTTCTTTAATTTTCACCATAATCAACCTCAGAGGTGCACAAGTCATTATAGTTTGTGTAGGAGCTGGGGACAGTGTGGTTATTGTTTTTTTTTCTCACAGACATCAGAGGTTTGCAAAGAAGGTTGCTATAGTTTATGTAAGGGTATAGTGCACTATCTAGGAGCAACAAGTTGGAATACATTAATGCAATCATTATTTTTTTTTTCTTTCCTCACAATCACACATCAGGTGCATATACAGGTGGCTACCTTTGAGGGATAGGGTTGAGGAGTGAAGGGGGATGCTATGGCCATTTGAAACTATGCTTTAATGCCAGTCTAACATCAGAGAGATTATCTTTCCTGGGGTAGTAGGGAGGCTGGCAGCTTTGAGCATTAAGCCTTGAAAACCATTTATAACTTATCTGAAAGAAAAAAAAAGACTTTTTTTAGTCATTGTTTAGGTCAACACTGATCAAAAGGTTTGGAAAATGCTTGAAACTGTATCTCAGAGAGACTATAACCATATGGCTCAACTGAATTATTCCCCACACAGTTGTTACTGTGCTTCCTAGCCAGTTAAGATCTGTTGAAAGAAAGCATGGAAAAGGTAAGTTGAATAGTAACACAATTAATTTATTTCTTTAATGATATTTTTGTTCAAGCCATTATTGGATGAAACTTCGCAGCATATAGAAAGCCGCAGCTTGTTGTAAAAAGCTGACGAGTAAGGCAAATGTGAGAAAAGGAGGAAGGATGGTATGTGCATGGTGTGGCATCCTAGGATGGGTCTGGCACAGAAGGATATGTGCAGCAGGGTAAAACAGCAGGCCGTGCAGAGGGGCACCATGGAGCCCTTTGTCTTGGGTACCATTTCATCAAAGGCCAGCCCTGTACATAGGATTATTGTAATGCATTATCATTACAAATAAATGCTAGTCACTGTCAATATTCTTTTGTCCCGACCCCATGTAGAAAAAATGGGAAAAAGGGAGCTGATGATGATGATGACGATACAAGAATGTGAAAGTCCTTTTGTGAGATTAACCAGCATAGTTTGGTACGCAGGCCTGTTGTAATGTAACAGCAACTACACTTCAGGCTGCGTGTACTTCTCCTAAGGTTCAACAATATGAACTTAAAGGCTGGTTAGGAAGGGTGGCAGTGACAGGGTGATACAGACTGGAATTATCCGGGGACCCCAACCTGGCATTTGCTGGGAACCATTAAAATGCTAACACAGGCCCTGTTGACTATGAAGTGAAGAAAGTCTCTAGCTGAGTCTCATCTCAGATAATGTCAGCCAGTCTAAAGCCACTAGATGCATGTTATGGGGCAGAAATATGTGCCCTCCACAACCAAAGAAGCAAGTTAGTGATTAACCTGTAGGACCTAACTGCTGATAGAGGGATTAGTGCTGCCCTACAAACTACCTTTTATTTTGCTGGCTGTTGTCTCTTTCAGAATTTATCCCCTCTTGTTAATGATTGACACCTCCTCTAGTGTAGCATATTACCTGTCAGGCTTACCAGCTCCCTTTAATGGTAGAATACTTACCAAACACACCTGGTCCAACCAGAATTTCTCTTATACAGTATTGCATCTGGCTACTCAAGGCTACCTACCAGATATTACAATAATAAGTAACATAAAAATTCACAATACAAGTTGAGCTGCTAAATCACTGTTATGCCTGCTGGGTAAAACTTTTCATTGCATGGGGCCCTTGTTTCATGTATACTTCATGATAAACATGCTTGTATAAAAAGTTGCAGCCAACAAGTAGGCCTTTATTTAAAAGTGCTTTAGGTCTCAAGATATGCAGGTCCTGTTTATTCACCTGATTTTTGCAAGTTCCATGCAGAAATCTTTTTTATTTTTTAGGTTCATAGGTGTGCACTAGGCTAATGGCCCTTGAGCCTTTACAAGCCTAGCCCATAGAAGTCCCTGGCATTGTGTCGCCCAACGTTAGTTCCCAGTGCCTCTATCAAGTAGAGCCATGGATTGATCCCTGGGGTGAACATTCTATTTTACAGAAAGCACTGCATCCATCATAAATATTGTCTTTTTAACTATAGTATTCTTCTTACGGCAAATTACTTGAAAAATATCGGTAATTTGTATAGTTGTTTTTGATACAAGACTGTTGAAGAAGCATCAATAAGTTTTGCAGTAGCTGTTGGAATCATGATTCCCTAGTATTTACTTAGCCATCTGCTTGCTGATTCCACAGAGAAATGTGAGTTTTAGTGTTTTATATTCTTTAATTAGCTTTTATTTACTTACGATTTGATTTTAAGGTTCATGGTCACCGAGTACATGACTGCAGTCCTTGAATATTTGTTCCAGCTTACCAAATTTCAGTTAATTTCATTTTCTTAACCTGCTCACAGATTATTCCACTATCTTACATGTCTGTAATTAATATTCGTCTTACAATATATTTAAAATGTTCTGTTTTTGAATTTTTCCACTTAGTGTTTTATGATGATCTTTTCATGTATTTTTCCCATTTTCAGATTTTACTATTTAATGTAAAGTGTGCATTTTTTTATTTGTTCTGTGCTTTAAGTAATAATATAAAATATAGATAAGATCCAGTAACAAACATGTTTGAATATTTGCTGAACTACAACAAAGAAGCCAATAAGTGGTCCTGCAAAGCCATCAAAACATCCATTGCTGTCAAGTAGTATGCAATTCCTATACCAACTACATGAACAACTGACACCATGCACAGGGTCAGATTCCAAACAAAGAGAAATACACCAGAGTAAGTCATCAACATGGAAAGCACATTGTTTGGTATCTGACCTGGTGTAAGCATGTTTTGTAAACTGGCTTTATGCCAGAGTGAATTAGTTATGCTGAGAGTAAGTCTTTTGGAATTGGGCAGCCCTCCCCTGAGTAAGTCTTGTGGAACTGGAGCAGCCCTCCCTTGAGTAAGTCACTTACACTGGGAGCAAGTCTTTTGGAATTGGGCATCCCTCCCCTGAGTAAGTCACTTACACTGAGAGTAAGTCTTGTGGAATTGGAGCAGCCCTCCCTTGAGTAAGTCACTTACACTGAGAGTAAATCTTTTGGAATTGAGGCAGCCTTCCCCTGAGTAAGTTACTTACACTGACAGTACATTTTTTGGAATAGAAGCAGCCGTCTCCTGAGTAAGTCACTTAAACTGAGAACAGGTCTTTTGCAATTAGAGCAGCCCTCCCCTAAGTGAGTCACTTACATTGAGAGTATGATTTTTGGAATAGAAGCAGTTGTCTCCTGAGTAAGTCACTTACAGTGACAGCAGGTCTTTTGGAATCTGGCCCACAGAGTTTACTAAGCAACTAGTGGAAAGGGAGTAGATTGGGAGGCCTTTTAGCCATGTCACACATGTAGTACTCACACATACACACACACAAAACTCTCAAACTCACCTACCTTTGCGATGTAGGAGGATACCACCAGAATAACTGATGAAAACCCATGTGAACATAGGAACAACATAGAGATTTGAAACAGAAGGCAAGATCAACCATATGATAGTTTTGAATGGGGGTTGTGATGCCCGTGCACTGGACCAGCAATTAAGGAGCATCAATCCTCACCACTAACACCAGTGAGGGGCATCCACACTGAGAAGGATAGCAAATACACACACAATAAAGTACAAATTCCCTTAAGAGCACACAGAGATCACAGTCAATCTTTGGCTGATTCTCCCTTTCTCTCCAGAACCCCAATAAGACTCCCCACTGGCACAGCTACAGCGTGGGGTCCTTAGCCAGGGTCCCAAGCCAAGTCCTCCTAGCACTCTCTCTGTCCAACCAGTGCTTCATGTCCCTGCCTAAGTAGCTCACACACACACACACACACACACACACACACACACACACACACACACACACATGATTTATATACAACCACACAGACACTCCTGGGGAAGGCTGGCACAGGTTCACTAGCTGTGCCCCTTCTGTTCAGGCTATAAGGTAGTAATCACTGCCACCAGGAACCTTACCTACCAGCTACTAAAAAGGCCCTTACTAAAGGGTGTCCACTTATTACTGTGCAATATTATTATCCAATTAGTAAGTGTGACTAGAACTTTTTAAGGCTTATTGGAGTGGCTTGACCAGTATCACTATATACATGCAATGTACTCCAGTGCTTAAATTATCTAAGCACAAAACAGCCACAGTTGAAAGGTTTGAAAATATTTAATAATAAATAATAAAAACACAAGACAATACTTACTACACAGTGCTAGTCAAGAGATCAGAGATCACAGGAAAATGCTTAAAATAATGCAGTAGAATAGTTCTGATATCAGTATAGAAAACAGCTAGTCTAAGCATACTATTTTCTATTCAATCCTTAAGAGAAACACTAAAGTCTAAGATCCTACTTACATACAGAGCAAAGCAAGTTTTGGAGAGTGGTCAGTTCTTAAAACAAATGCAAAATGCTCTGATTCTCTCTGTTTCTGTCCTTAAATTGATAACACAGTACCACTCACTCATTTTAGATTACATCATTATTCTCTGTTTCCAGGCTAACAGAAACTCAAAGTGTAACAGCCCTTTTGATCTTGCAGCTCGTCGGGAAGCCAGAGCAAAATGTAAATTCTAGCCATGAACTCTGGTCTCAAAACATTAGGAATAATTCCTTCATTCAGACATCTCGACTGCAAGTTTTGAGAGCAAACAATTATACAATGCTTGACTTATCAGCTTTCTTCTAGAAGAGTGCAGTGTGGTTACATTTTTGAAGTTCAGCATTAATCATAATTTTCTTACATTTAAGAGAACAAGCATGCAGCTTACATTAATATTTACAAATGACAGAATTATCTACAAAATGCTATCTAACTAGGCTGGCGGCCTTCACATATCCCCCCCCCCCAGAGAACTCAAGCTAATTTTTCAAGTGACCCTTGAGAAATGTTGCTTCAGAAGGTTATGTCTATCTCAATATACCTCACCCCATTCCGTGTCTTGAGAGCTCATCTGCTTTGACATTGATAATCTCTCTGTGGTGCTGCACTGACATATTGTATGTTTGCAATCCTAGGCTCCATCTTAGCAACTTGGCATTTTGCTGGCTTGCTCTGTGTAACCATCTTATGGGATTGTGATCTGTCACTACAGTGGATTCCATACAGATAAGGCTGAAGTTACTGCAGTGCCCGCAGTATGACTAGACATTTTTTTTCTACAGCTGCATAGCATTCCTCCTTGGGTTGCAGCCTATGACTGAGATAATCCATTGGGTGCTCTTCTCCCTCTGAAGAAATCTGGCTAAGTACAGCCCCCAACCCATGATTCGACACATCCACCTGCACAACAAATTTTCAATCAATCTGGACTGACTAGCACAGAAGTTCCTCCCAAAGCTTCTTTAAGCTTATGGAATGCCTGCTCATATGCTGTGGCCCACACTACCTTATCTGGCCTGTTCTTCCTTGTCAGGTCTGTGAGTGGAGCAGTTATGGTAGTATAAATGGGGACAAACTTTCTGTAGTACCCTTCTATCCCTAAGACTGCCCTCACCTGCTTTTTGGTAACAGGTGCAGGCCATGCCTGAATGGCTTCCACTTTGGCAGGATCTGGCATGATCTTACCACTCCTCACTCTATGTCCCAGGTAGGAGACCTCTGCCACACCCACCTGACACTTGCTTGGATTAATGGTCAACCCTGTCCTCTGTAGTCTGCCCAGCACCTCCCTGATATGCTGAAGGTGCTCTTGCCAGGAATGGCTGTAGATGGCAATATCATCTCGGTAAGCAAGGGCAAACCCTCCTGCTCTTGATAGGATATGATCTACCAGCCTTTGGAAAGTTTCTGGGGCATTTTTCATCCCAAAGGGCATCTTTGTGAACGCATACAAGCCAAAAGGAATCACAAAGGCTGACTTCTCTTTGGCACTGGGAGTCAAGGGCACCTGCCAGTAACCCTTGGTAAGATCAGTGATTGTAAGATACTTAGCCCCACCCAGATGCTCTAGGGCCTCATCTGTCCTAGGCATGGGGTTAGCATCTGACTCTGTGTGACTATTTAATTTCCTGTAGTCCTCATAGAACCTGGTGCTGCCATCCTTCTTTGGTGCCAGCACCATTGGGGAGGCCCAGGGACTGTTGCACTCTTGAATGACCCCTAGTTCAAACATCTCCTATATCTCCTCCCTCAGAGCCTGTTTGACTCTCTCAGGCACCCTATAAGGGGCCTGCCTAATAGGCCTTTGGGGTCCTAAATTCACCTGGTGCTGCACCAGGTAGGTGCATCCTGGTTTCTCAGTGAACATGTCCCCAAACTCCTGTAACACTGCTCAGATGTCTCGAACCTGGGTAGGAGATAGCTGCTGGGACATTGCTATTCCTTTCACTGACATGTCAGTCTGAGCCTCACTGAGGAGATCAGTCACCAGATCTCCCACAGACTCCTCCTGCAACCCACTACAAATACTCAGCACAAGGGCCTCCTTATCATGGTAAGGTTTCATCATGTTAACATGGTACAATTTGTGCCTCTGCCTCCTGCCTAGCAGTTTTACCATGTAGTTAACATCATTACCTTTCTTACCACCTTGTAGGGTCCCTCCCAAGCTGCTTGCAGCTTGTTGTGTCTGATAGGAATGAGAACCATTACCTGCAGCCCTGCAGCATACTCTCAAGCTTGAGCATTCCTGTAATACCGTACCTTTATGTTGTTGGGCTTCTGCCAGGTTTTCCTGAGCCAAGCCCATGAGTTCCCTGAGCCTTGTCCTGAGGTTTAGGACATATGCCACAACAGACTCCTTGTGAGATTCACACTCACCTTCCCACTCATCATGAATTAAATCTAGAGGTCCCCTCACCCTATGCCCATACATCAACTCAAAGGGTGAAAACCCTGTGGATTCCTGGGGAACCTCCCTGTAAGCAAACAACAGATGGGGCAAATATTTGTCCCTCTCCCTCTTAAACTGTTCTGTAAATGCCTGTAGCATGGACTTGATTGAAGAATTTAACCTCTAAACAAGACCATTAGTCTCGGGATGGTAGGGAGTGATCTTCAGGTGCTTCACCCCCACAGTACTTCCACAGACAAGCCAGCAGGTCTGACATGAAATTGGCACCCCTGTCTCTCAGTATTTCTTTTGAGCAACCTACCCTGCTGAAATTCTCTAACAAAGCATTTGCCGCCTTTTCTACCTCAATGGAGGACAAAGCCACTGCCTCAGGGTATCTACCACCACTAGGAGATACCTTTTCCCTGTGGAACTTGGGGTACTCAGAGACCCCACAATATCCATAGCTACCCTCTGAAATGGCTTCTTAATCACAGGCAAAGGCATCAAAGGAGCTCTCACCTTGTCTCCTGCCTTGCCTATCTTTTGGCACTGCTCACAGGTCCTGCAGTACCCAGTTACATCTCTGGAAATTCCAGGCCAATAGAAGTTCTGCATAATACATCTCTTTGTATGTTTTATGCCCAAATGACCTGCAAAAGGAATATCATGGGCTATGGCTAGAAGCGCCAGATGGTAGGCTCTAGGCACTATCAACTACTGTATTCTCTCACCTTCTAGCCCTCCCTCAGGGGTCCACTCTCTATACAATAACCCTTTGTCCCAGTATACATATTCCCCCTTCTCTTGAGAATCAGGCCCCTCACTAGCTACCTCTCTCAGGCCTTGCAATGTATGGTTTGAGAGCTGAGCCTGTCTCAACTCTCTCTCTTTGTAACCCTTCCCAGCTCCCCTTCCACAGGAAGTCTGGCATCCTCTGATAGTGGTGCCTCATTGTCAGCCCGGGTACTACTGCTCCCCTCTACCATTGCAGTCACTCTGTCCAAGGGAACATCAGTACCCACAAGCAGCTGTGGTTCACCTTCATTCTCACTGCTACAGCATAGCTTCATCCCTGAAGTAACCACCTCACCAGCCCTGGCTGCAGGTATGCAGTCTGTCTGGATCTCCACCAGGCTACCAGACCCACATGCTTGTCTCGAAGCCTGACTGCATGTAACTGCATTAACACATAGTACTGCCTTATCAAAATCCTCTCCTATCAGGACATCTGTCGGATGGTAGTTCGGTACCCCTTTTGTCTCAAGTCAACATACTATTGGCATTTTGGCTTTTCCACTTACTGTCTCTCTCACCTTTTGTTCCTCACCTTGCCGCCATGGACATCTGTATGCCACATGGCCCCACTGGTTGCATTCAAACCATTTAACCCTAGGTCCTGGATGTGTACCTGGACTAGTGGCTTTCCCTGCCAATCTGCTGGGATAGTCTGGGCTGCCCAACATAGGCTCCTTTAGACCCATGAGCAGTACTGGGGGACCCTTCATGTACACGGATGCCCTGCTTGCTAGGTATAGGTCTCCCTTCTTCCCCAACTCCTCTGAAGTAGCACATTGTCTATCAGCTAACCAGATCCTCATGTGCTCAGGCAAAGTGCTAAGGGTTTGTTCACTCACCAAAAGGTCTGCCAGCACTTCAAAAGTGGTGACCTGACATCCACCCACCCACCTATGAAAATAAGTCCTCAGTTCAGCAACATATTCACACACACTTTCTTCTGCCTTGCATCTATGCTCATAAAACATTTTCCTATAAGTTTCAGGTGTTAGCTTACAACATTCTAACAAGCAATTCTTAACAGCAGTATAATTAAAACAGTCAATGTCAGACATTTTGGAAAAATAGTTACAGCTTTACCATGGAGTAAGGAGGTCAGGAACTGTACCCAGAGCCTATGGTTAACATCATACTGTTTACATACCATCTCAAACATATGAGTGAAACTATCAAAATTATCCCCCTCTGTAAACTGCGGAAGACATTTACTGATCTTTTGTGCTTCTGGGGTCCAGTTACTCCCTTCTCATTACCTCCATGACTCTGGCAAAGAGTCAGTTTCTCCTTTTCGTGCTGCCTCTGCCTTTCCTTCTCCTCAGCTTCTAGGCATAGCAGGTTCTCATTCTCTTCAGCCTGTAGATGTTTCAGTCTCTCTGCTGCTTCTGTTTCCAAATGCCTCTCCTACAACTCAAGTCTTTTTAGCTCCAGATGGATTTTTAAGTCCTCTGCAGAAAGGTTGAGCTGTCCGTTCTCTGAGTGTTGTATACCTCCACTGCCAGTCTGATCATCCTCCTGATTGCTGTTTTCTGATGCAACTGTGACCAAAGCTGTAATCATGTCATGAACCAGTCCCTTCGCCTGGCACATCTCAGCCAACTGGGTCCTTGTCAGCTTGCCATGCTCCTCTGCTGACATGCTTGCCTGCTCTCCCTGACTAACTAAGCTAACAAAATAAATAAAACAATTGTGATCTGAACTCTGAATATTCACTGCATGACTGATTTAGAGTACAAAACACCTTCAGTGATCACTGAACACAAGCTACAGGAATTCACTATCCACACCACTACAATTGCCAAACTATTAATATGTGGTGTGGATATCCCAACACTGCCACCAATTAATATGTAATGCCCGTGCACTGGCCCAGCAATCAAGGATCCTCAATCCTCACCACTAACACCAGTGAGGGATGTCCACATTGAGAAGGATAACAAATACACACACACAGTAAAGTACAATTTTCCTTAAGAGCACAGAGTGATCACAGTCAGTTGGGGCTGGCTTCTCCCTTTCTCTCCAAATCCACAATAAGACTCCCCACTGGCACAGCTATAGAGTAGGGTCCTTAGCCAGGGTACCAATCCAAGTCCTCCTAGCACTCTCCCTGTCCAACCAGTGCTTCATGTCCCTGCCCAAGTAACTGATACACACACACACACACACACACACACACACACACACACACACACACAGACACATCCACACACACACTTTGAGATATGATTTATATACAACCACAAAGATACTCCAGGGGAAGGCTGTTACAGGTTCACTAGCTGTGCCCCATCTGTCCAAGCTATAAGGTAGTATTCACTGCCACCAGGACCCTTACTTATCAGCTACTAAAAAGGCCGTTACTAAAGGGTGTCCAATTATTACTGTGCAATATTATTATCCAATTAATAAGTATGACCATCACTTTTTAAGGCTTATTGGAGTGGCTTGGCCAGTATCACTATATACATGCAATGTACTCTAGAGCGTAAATTCTCTCTACACAAAACAGCCACAGTTGAAAGGTATGAAAATATTTAATAATAAATAACAAAATAACAAGACAATACTTCTTACTACACAGTGCTAGTCAAGAGTTCAGAGATCACGGGAAAATTATTAAAATAATACAGTAGAATAGTTCTGACATCAATATAGAAAACAGCTAATCTAAGCTTACTATTTTCTATCTATTCCTTAAGAGAAGCACTAAAGTCTAAGATCCTACTTGCATACAGACAGAGCAAAGCAAGTTCTGGAGAGTGGTCAATTCTGAAAACAAATGCAAAATGCTCTGATTCTCTCTCTCTCTGTCCTTAAATTGGTAACACAGTACCACTGACTCATTTCAGATTACATCATTATTTTCTGTTTCCCAGGCTAACAGAAACTCAAGAGTGTAACAGCACTTTTGATCTTGCAGCTGGACAGGAAGCTAGAGCAATAAAGACATTATACATGTAAATTTTAGCCATTAACTTTGGTCTCAAAACAATAGAAAGAATTCCTTCATTCAGACATGTCGGCTCCGAGTTTTGAGATCAAACAATTATACAATGCTTGACTTATCAGCTTTCCTCCAGCAGAGTGCAATGTGGTTAAATTTTTGAAGTTCAACATTTACCATAATTTTCTTACATTTAGAGAACAAGCATGTTGCTTACATTAATATTTACAAATGACAGAAATATCTACAAAATTATATCTAGCTAGGCTGATAGCCTTCACAGGGGTACTTGCTAAAATTCTCTATGTTACAGTTCTGTAGTTGCAGAGATCTGATTACAACCTATGGAGGGAAGGTATATTCGCAGCCCCCTCCCCCTCCATAGGAAATGGCACATATGTCCAAACCTACACCAAAGTGCTATATGAGCATTTATATAGCTGCATGGAATAAGGAATACCAGACAGGATTAAATCCTCCTTCTCAAGGAAGAGTAAACCTGTCTGGTGGACATCTAGAATAAATAAACTCTATAATAGAAGAAAAAAAAATTGCTGCCCAAGATCAAGAAGGAGCAGGTACCTAATTGTAAGCAATCTCTCCTTAGCCTGAACAAGCAAATAAGAGCACTCGTGAAATCCTCCAAAGCAAACTTCGAATCCAGACTGGCAACATCTACTAAATACAATCATAAGACCTTCTTCACATATGTCTGCAGTCTCAAGGGAAGTGCCCAGATCAGCTCAGAACTGGTGGTCAAGGACACCACATACGCAAGTGCTGTAAATATAGCCAACTTGCTAGCAGACAGGTTCAGTGAAAACTTCACTCCTCTGTTCCCCCATCAGTAAAACAGGGCATCCCCAGCATCTTGCTCCTCCCCTTATCTCTAGGGAGCAAGTCATCACTGCCCTCTCAAAGGCATAAAATACAGCCACCATGGGACCCAATAACATCTCAGGCTGCATTCTACATGAACTCAGGCAGGAACTTGCAGCACCATTAGGCACCCTATTCAACCAAAGCCTGAGTACCGGCTTCATCCCAGCCAAGTGGAGGACAGCTACTGTCATCCCTTTGCACAAAGGTGGAGCGTCCATCGATCTAGGAAATTTTAGACCCATCAGCCTAACTAGCCTGATCTGCAAGGCCTTGGTGTGGATTATCATGGACCTCATTAATAAGGGCATTTGCAACCTCCAGACACTTGATCCCACACAGTTTGGTTTTGTCAAGGGGAGGTTATGCCTGTTAAATTTGGTTGACTTCTTTGAGACAGTCACCAAGGCCATAAATGAGAGGAAGACAGTGCACACACCACCTACCTTGACCTGACCAAAGCCTTTAATAATATTCCCCACTCAGCTATAATAGATAAACTCTCTCAACTAGGCATCAATCCATATGTTACCAGATGGGTAGCAAATCCACCTAGTCAAAATACAGGAAGCCACCTCAAGTAGTCGACACATAACAAGTGGTATACCCCAGGGATCAGTCTTGGTGCCTCTGCTGTTTGGGATATATTTCTTGGAGGTGCAGGCCAAATCAAGTGGGCTATGGCTGACCAAGTTTGCAGATGACTGCAAGCTGGGTGTTGTCAGCAATTCCACTAGTGATGTGGACATTCTCCAAGAGGGTCTCACCCAAACAAATGACTGGTGCCAGAAACATGGCCTCAAACTGAATGCCAAAAATTGCATCATCATCATCATGCCTTTTGGGGAGAATGACATCCCCACAAATTATCACATAATAAGGTACAAGCACGCAATCAGTTGTGACGGACTTGGACACCCAGGTTGATAGCAAACTGACTTTTGACCACAATATTGCCTCCGCTGTATGAAAAGCTTTCTACATGGCCCACCCTCATTAGTAAGAGTATCCCATCCAGGGACAATGTGGTCATAACATCCCTGTATTCTTCCCTTAGAAGACGCATTATTGAGTACAATGCCCTTTTCAGCATGCACCTCACAAAGCGCAAGCAGCAGCTGGAAAGATCACAGAGGTTCCTCACCTACAGAATCCAGGGCCTCAAACATCAACCCCACACAGATAGGTTAAAAGCCCTGTCCCTCTACTCAGTCTCCTACAGACTCCTTAGAGGTGACCTCTGTCTGGCATACAAAGCAATCTCAGACCCTAACCTGATGGGACTGCTGCATATCCACAAGTCAAGCTCCACTCGAGTAGCCCACACGCATGACCTCAGCCTGGTCTGTGACATCAGTAGGACTTGTTGATGGGACAGATTTGTGTCCCAGAGATCCCCCCTTTGTGGAATAGACTCCCTCTCCATGTAAACAAGAGTACCTCATTAAAACTTTTTAAATGCAACCTGGATAACTGGATGGGGAAAAGAAAATATACCCCAAAGATTCCAACTGTGTTCCTGCTGGACAGTGGCATAGGGTGCTGACTTGTTGGAACATGGGCTAAATTCTTGGCTAAGCTTGTAAGGGCCTCAGGGCTAATAGCCTAGTAACTTCCTATGATCCTAAAAAAACACACTTGTAAATCTGAATATAGATCCTTAAATTGTGTGATGGACAGCTAACTGGCTGTCGGACAGAAGCCATGTGGTTAGATTTGTAGGTATCACTTCTGAAATCAAAAAAAAGGTTTCCAATGGTGTACCACAGGACTCAGTTTTGGGCCATCTCCTATTTGGCATATATTTCTCAGACCGTTAGGTGATTACCTGAAGAAGTGAATCTTGGCATCCATGTTGACAACACATCAGGGATCCAATCAACTCCATTTATAATGCATGGAGATTTTTCCTCTCCATATATTACTAGTTAGTCAAAAATCAGAGTTAAAAAATATGATGTGTTGTTCTAGCCTTGAAAGCCAGTAAAGTAGCAGAGAAGTGGTTGACATCCTTATGCATTCCCTATCTAAGGAAAGCCGTTTAATCCAAAATGCTGTTGTACTTTAGCAGACAGTAGGCAGAAACAGCAGTTGAAAAAATCTCTCTCATATACTTCTGCTATTTTCTGGTTTGTGCTGTCTGTTAAGCACCCATCTAAGCGTCATTAAGGTTGGGTCTCCTGCTATAACAGTGCTGAACCAGGATATAATTTAGCCATTTTCTGAATGCAATCAGGGCACTCCAAGCAATACATTGCTATTAAACATGATGATTACAGTCATGGAAACTTGACAGTGTTGCTTCATCCAAAGATATCTGTTACCAGTATTCGTTATAGTCTAGTATTAGTTCTCTTACTCTGGCATCCTCTACATTATAGTCTAGTACCTAAAACAAAAACCTTGTCAAAGATGCACATTCTTCACTAATGTGCGTTACTAAAGTGTATTCAGATTTTTTGTAAATGGCATAGCAATCCTTTGAATCCCCCTTATGGTGTTTGTAACCTTCCAGTGACACTTTCTGCTTTGTATCCTTTTCAAGGTTTACACATACTGTGATAAGCTATTTCTTCTTTAGCTTTCAAGTCCTGTTTAATTGTATGTATGTATTCATTTATGCAAGCAATAACGCATGACAGGGTGTGTGTTAATGTGTAATTAATGCCTGCCCAGGGTTGTGAGGCCCTGCAGGGCATTATTGCACTTAGACAATGGGCTCATTGTAAAACTGTTGCGTTTTACTTGATTATTTATTTCTAAGGACTATATATTTTTTAAATATATTTTTAATGTTTATTTTATTATTTATTTATTATTTTATATGCAGTTGATTAACCAGGATAGTCCATTGGGCCAATAAGAACCAGTTTTCAATGGAGTCCTGGGGAGAAAAGTTCCAAAACAAAGGTTACAAAAAGATTACAACAGTTTACAATTTCAATCATTTGTAGGTTCAAGACAAAGCTTCAAAACAATGGTTACAAAAAGATTACAGCAGTTTACAATTTCAGTAATTTGTGGGTTCAAGACAAAACAAAGATTAAGCAGATACAATGCAATTTTTAGGTTTCATTTTGTAGAAAACCAAAATTTAAGCAGGTGCAATAAAAATTTTTAGGTTAAATTTTGTAGAAAAACAAAACATTGCTTTAGTAAATATACAGTTTCTTGAAATGGAATAGCAGGATTTGAGAATTATAAGAGGTTATTTACAGCTGGCTTATTATTTGGTGTCTGGTAATATATGATATAGTTGCCTGTAGGAAGTGGAGAATAGGCTATAATGGGTGGAAGCAGGAGCATTCCCATGTGGATGTGAGTGCAGTGAGTTTTTAAAGGCAGGGAGATTGGTGGTGGTACGGATTCCATAGGTGTGCCAGGACAAAGGACAGGAGGTCTTGTCCTGGAGAGCAAAGGGGTTTGTACAGTTCTATTAGGTTTTGGTTGTTAGATCTTAGGAGTCTTTGTGGCAGGTGCATTTTAAAGGTAGAGCTGAGGGAGGGACAGAGGGAGGGATGAAAGATGAGTTTGTGAGCAAAAGAGAGCTGAGTATATGAGAGACAGTTGGGAAGCTCTAGCCACTTTAGTTTGTGGAGAGATGTACAGTGATGGTTTGATGATTTGTGGCTAGTGGCAAATTTGTCAATTTTATTATAACAAGAGGACAGTTGTGTTTTGTGAGATGAATGTAGGTTTGTTAGGAGAGGGGCACCAAAGGAGGGAAGGGATGAGAAATGTAGTAGCGAGAGTGAGCTTAGTAGATGTAGTGAGGAATCGATTGTGTCGGTAGAGCATGTCAAGTTTTTGGTGGTTTTTTTATGTTTAGTTGTAGGTGGCTATTGAATTTTAAGCTGGTCATCAATCTGGACTCCTAGTAGTTTGGTTTCAGATACCAGTTCAAGAGGTGTGTTATTCTGGCTGGTGATGGAGAATAGTTTTCTATCAATGGTGTTGGTTTTTGAGGGAGTAAATAACATAAGTTTGTTTTTTGATGCATGGAGTGCTAAATGATTGTCTTTAATCCACTGTTCTGTGGTAGAGAAGGCGTCAAGTCAGTTTTAAAAGAGTGGGGATGGATGTGGCTGCACAGATAATTGTAGAATCATCTGAATATTGTATAAGTTTAGCATGAGGGATTGAGAGGAAGAAATCATTTATGAATATATTGAAGAGGAAACTGCCTGCTTAGTGAGTGTAAATAATGTAAAATAGTTCCTCTGTCTACTGTTTCAAACTTACTGTAGTATATGTTAATAGTGTTGGAGGAAGCATGTTATATCAAATATTTATAAAAAAAAAACAATATAGTCCTTAAAAAAATAAGTGAAACAACAATTTTACATACAGCTCATTTTCTCTCCCATTCACACATACAAAGTCTCTTCTGCTTTCACACATATACATACACACACACAGACAGACAGACTCCTCTACTTTCATTCATATACACACACACTCACTCACATAAGATATGTCTCACCCTCTATCTCAATCTCTCAGTCTCCAACTGCTTTCATACACACATTCAGTCTCACTCTCTCTCTCATGGGCAGTCTCCTCTGCTTACGTACATGCACTCTCTCATATCACACATCACTCTCACTTTCTTTCTCACATACACACACACACACACACATACACACAGTGTCTCTGCTATCATGCACCCATTCACACAAACATGCAAGTAGAAACACACATACAGACAGAAACACACACACACACACACACACACACACACACACACACACACACACACGATCGCTCTCTCTTACTTATATACATGCATACACTCTCTCACACACACACTGCATTTTCTTTTTTTTTTCTATTTTACACTCGCTAAACATCAAAATCGCTGCTTAGCGAGTGTAAAGTAATGGCTCGCTCACTCTCACTGACATGCATGCATACACACACACACACACACACACACACACACACATAAACACACACATAGACACACACTTACCTTTTTCTCTTCTTTTAATATTTTACACTTGCTAAACAGCAAAACCGTTTCTTCAGTCCAAGCTCCACAGCTGCTTGATAAGCAGCCGTGAAGCGGCAGACTCGTTCTTCTCAGCGGGCATTACTTGTACATTAATACCCTGCTGGAGAACGCATGTTCTCCAATCAGGGTATTGATGTAAAGTTTACCTATTGTCTAATTATTTTTATTACCCATTTAAGTGAACTAGACCAAAGATCCTTTTCAGATGCAACCCAGGTCAAAAAGGCAATCACACAATAAGTGAAACGCTTAAATATGAAAAAGAACCATACAGCATTTGGAAAACAAACAAAACAAATGCAGTAAAAATATCATTTTAGTAGAATATAAGAATAAAATATGTATACACACAAAACCATGCATCATGGTTATAGTTGCTAGAATACAGTAAGCACAAGATAAAATATAAACAATATATACAAAATGACAGCACTCTAGTTTAAAACAGTACACCGTTTAACATTTACATTTTTTAAATACAAAGACACAACCCTGAGCTGATATCTGTGGGTACAGCAGCTGATGGTTCTAAGATAGGAGACAACACAAAATACAATAAATGCTGTGCCAGATGTAAACATTATGGTGAGCAGCAGGGAAGGTAAGGAAGCTGTGACTGAAGCCATTTGTACACTAATGGCCTAGTGTTGACAACAGATACTAACTTTACAGTAAAACAAATATATATATATCAATTCATGCAAGTGTAAAACAGCTGTATAGTAGGCTCAAAAAAATACATTATCCAAGAGGCTTGCCTCTAACCCTAGAGGGATTTCTGGGGAAGAATCCCCAGCATCTTTGAATTAAAGTGTTTTGGAAAAGTGAAACTGCTATCCTGCAAAGGAATGTAGGATGAAGGCTGTTGTACATGTGGAATTTGCCTTGCATGTGTGGGAAGGTGTTGGGAATCTTCCATACCTGTGGAATCTTTTCTACTTGTGCTATGAAAATGTTACAGGGAAACATCTGTCAGACTAGGATATTATTGGGCAAGTTTTGTGAAACAATATTTCTACTGCATCACATGTGAAGGAGGCCATTTGGAGAAGTTATCTTCTGCAAAGCTGTAAATACTGTTTTAAAGACTGCATTTCAATTAAATGTTCTGGTTATACATGTTTTGCCAAGAAACAACATTTTTGTTCATCTCCATTGTAAAAAAACAACTATGCTGAATCTTGAAAAGCTGATGGCTAATAGTGTTTCTATGAATAGCACTGAATTAAAACAAGTGAGTATATCTAAATTTGTATAACTAAATATTTTATTTATCTATATATATATCTATATATATATATATATATATATATATATATATATGAATTCACTTTATAACCTCAAATTACTGGAATGTTGAATTTCAGTATCTCGGGACTATAAAATCGAATCCACAAAACACCGACACAAAAAAAACGCGAAAGTCAAAACACCGACAAAACCGCACACACAATACTACACATACACCACAACACCCACATCACAACAAAAACATACACAACTCATACACACCCCCCCTACTTATATATACTAACTCCGAGATCGCACAAACATAAAACTGAAGCCGACTCTCACACACACATTCTCCGACCCCTCACACACACATCAAACACATCAGCACACTCACACACACTCTAACTCCCACTCACAACCCTTAGAAAACACTTATCTGACATAACACTTACATCCACACATGGCACCGTGCACCATCAAAACACAATCCCAGACATTACACAGCGTAAGGTCATAACCGCGAATTCGACATATATTCGAATTCGCGATTATGGGCTTTCGCTATTTTTAACATTCGGCTTTATAGTCTCGAGATACTGAAATTCGACATTTCAGTGATTCGAGGTTATAAAGTGAATCTATATATATATATATAGGTTTACTATCATATTTGCGATTCACATCTCTGAAATTCACAACAGTAAACCATTTGTAATGTCGAAAGTACTGGAAAAGTCAAATTCGACTTAGCTGCAGTACGAAAGCTACAACAGCAAGCAGTACGGCCTACACCCGTACTACTAACACTCATATGTTTTGCAGGGGGGGCTTGCTACAACCCCACAACCCCTGCCACTTATATATTCCAACTCCGAGGTCGCATTACAGTTGGGAAAAGGGTAATTTCCCAATCCCCACTGTACTACGAATGGACCTTACCATGTTCACATCACCAATGACAGCTGTGCAAATGCAATTTGCGTTCGCTAACGGATTACCTCGCACTTATGCTGGTTAGATGAAATGGAATCTCCTGTTAGTCGGCATTCCAAATTTTGTCTAACCGGCACTCGAGATTTTAATAGTAAACATATATATATATATATATATATATATATATATATATATATATATATATATATGAGCACTACATAATCCTGAAAGCCCAAAATCCTGAAACCAAAATCTTGCAAGTTCAAAATACTGAAAACCCGAAATACTGAATCTCATAATACTGAAAACACACAGGATACCAACAGCTATTATATTCCAGTACAAGTACATACAGAAACAAATAAAAGACAAACCATGTGCAATGTCGGAGTTAATATATTTAAGTAGCAGGGGGTGTAGGGGGCACACAGGGACTTCCCCCCTGCTTATAGTTGAAGGGTAGTATGTTTCTGTATGTACTTGTGCTGGAATATATTAAGTGTTGGAATCCTGTGTGTTTTCAGTATTATGAGATTCAGTATTTTGAACTTTCAAGATTTGGTCTTAGGATTTTGGGTTTCAGAATTTTGTAGCACTCCCATATATGTATATACACACACACACATATATATATATATATATATATATATATATATATATATATATATATATATATATATATACACACACATAAAAAAATATATATATATACATAAACACACACAAATATATATATATATATATATATATATATATATATAGAGAGAGAGAGAGAGAGAGAGAGATCTACTTCAGTAGACCAAATACCACTTGCCCAAAACCCATATTACTGTGACGAAAAGGCCGACAGCATGACAACACTGACGTCCTGGAACATCAACTTACCACTCCAGGTAAGTAAATGCTTGGCCATCCTGAAAAACAAACGAAAGCAAACCCCCCCCCCCCCCAACTAAATATATCAACTCTGAGATCGTACTTCTGCAGGGTAAGGGGCAAAGTTTGACGGGGTGGCCAAGCATTTATTTACCTGGAGTGGTAAGTCGGTGTTCTCAGACATTGGTGTTCTTGTGCTGTCAGCCTTTTCATCTCGGTTATCTGAATTTTGGGTAAGTGGCATTTCTCTCTACTGAAGTAGACCCATATATATATATATATATATATATATATATATATATATATATGTGTGTGTGTGTGTGTGTGTGTGTGTGTGTGTGTGTGTGTGTGTGTGTGTGTGTGTGTGTGTGTGTGTGTATATATATATATATATATATATATATATATATATATATATATATATATATATATAGATAGATATATTTTTATAGATATATTTTATTTATTTATTTGACATTTGTTTACCAGGGTAGTCTGACTGGGTCTACAGAACCCGTTTTCAGCAGTGGCCCGGGGAGAAAAGCTCCACATACAGTACAGTACAAATGCAGTATAATCCAATGCAATAAAAATTACATTAGAAATACTATACAAAAAGTAAGTTGAAAGAACAAACTGCTACAAGATGTTGTAATATATTACTACACATCTAGACAGTTCTATACAGTTAAAACATTACAGATGATAACAGTCACTCTCATTATACATGATGTAGATAGTGTCAAAAAAAAGTACGTAGGTTGTGCAATGTGTGACATCGACTGTTGTAGTACATGCAAAATAGAATGTTAGTTTGTTAGGAAAATAGCAGCCAGAAAGTTACTGATGCAGACAGATAGTGAGAGAGAGAGAGAGTTAAGAAGAATAGGAGCAATAATGCCTCAGCAGTAGCTTAAGGATATGGTATAGAAGCAGAGGAGTAGTTAGAAGAGCTTTTGGATTTTGCAGTCTGTGAGGGATTGAAATGTGACATAAGAGGAAGACCTGAGCCCTAGGCAGGCTTTATGCAGCAAGAGCAGAGCCATGTATTTTTGAGATGATTTTTTAAAGAAGCTTTGAAATAGGTTAGGCCAGGCATAGACCTGGTAGCTAGAGGTAGTGAATTGCAATGTACAGAGAGAGTATGAATACTGAGAGTGACAAGGTTTTCAGATAGCTAAGAGATTTTTGTCTTCTGATCATAGGGATTGATTTGGTGTGTAAAGTGTGTCTAGACTGGCTAGTGCAGGGTAGGCAGTTGGCTTGAAAATAAGGTTGTGCAAGGTGGATAGCCGAATAAAGGCAAGATGGTTGGGTAGTTCAAGCCAGTTTAATTCTAGCAGTGGTTTACAGTGGTCTGTGTGATATTTAGAGTTTGTGGCAAACTTTGCAACTTTGTTGTAGCACTGCTCCAACTTGCTTAGGTAGATTTTTGTAAGTTAGTTAAGATAGGGCACCATAAAGAAGATAGGGAAGTAAAAATGTTTTTGCCAGGGTAGTTTTGGTTACTGCAGTAAAGAAATGTTTGTTTCTATACAAGAGTCCCCATTTCTGATTAGTTTTCTTTATATTTTGCTGTATATGGGGGTCAAATGAAAGTTTACTGTCAATGATAACACCTAGAAATTTGGTTTCCTGCACAATTTCTATGGCAGTGTTGTCAGATGCTAGGATGTTGAAATGATCAGTGATAAGGGAGGTGTTTGGGGATGAAAGAGCACTAGTTTTGTCTTCTTTGGATTAAGAAAGAGTTGGGCATTTCTTAGCCAGGATTCAACTGCTGTAAAGGATTGTTGAGTTTTTGAAAGTAGTTATGGTAGTGATTGAGCAGTGCAGATTATGGTGGAATCCTCAGCGTATTGAATAAGGGTCCCAGGGTGAGAATCAGTGTGAAGGTTGTTTGTGTTGAAGAGTAGGGGTCCTAGGATGGAACCATGGGGGACTCCAGTAGGGTTGTGGAGAAAGGGTGAGAGCTTATTGGACCATTTCACTGCTTGTTTACGATCCTTGAGGTAGCCCTGAAACCATTTTACTGTGTTATGTGAAAAGCCTAGGTTAAACAATGTGTTCAAAAGTAAGGGGTGAGACACAATGTGTCAAAGGCCTTGCAGAGATCAAGGAATACTGAGGCTGTATAGCATCCTGCATCTCTGGCCTTGTTCACGGTGTCTGTGAAAGATAATAGGGGTGTAGCTGTGCTGTGGCTAGGTTGGAAGCCATGTTGGGTTTTGGTTAAAAATATTGTTTTGCAATACATATTGTATTACCTGCTGATGGATACCTCTCTCGAGAATTTTGGATATGGGTGACAAGATGGATATAGGACGGAAATTGGATGGATCAAGAGAGTTGCCTCCTTTGTGGATGGGGGTGATGTGAGATTGTTTCCATACGGTAGTTGCTTTTGATTCAGATAAAGACCTATTTATAAGGCTACTTATTGCGTAGGTGACTGACCAGTTTGAGGTAGTATGGGGGGAGATTATCAGCTGAAGCAGAGCAGGGTTTTAGTTTTTAAGCAGTTTCCTAATGGTGTCAGTGGGTATGGGCTGAAATGAGAATAGGCTTTGTATGACATTATGTTGAGTTTGGGGGTTAATAATGACAGGGTTAGAAGTAGTTGATGGCCTGGGCCTGGTGTCTGAATAGGTTGAAGGGTGGGGTGGTCCAACATTAGGGGCATTAGTAGGTCTGAAATTGATTTTATAAAATGTTTGTTAAAGTTTTCAGCTATTTGTGATAGAGGGGTATCAGGTGATAGGGTGTGCTCTCCATTTCTTCCAGGGTTAAGTAGAGCAGATATGGAGTGCCATAATTTACTGGGGTTGATTTTATGCTGGAGTTGAAGATGGGGATAATATGACTTCTTATCTCTGTTGATTAGTTTTGTCACTTTGTTACGTAATGTTTTGAAATTAACACGATTTTGTTCATTTTTGTTTTGTTTCCAGGCTGCCCTGGCTAGGTCCCTTTGCTTCATCAGATGTTTACATTCCTTAGAGTGTCATGGTGCAGAGGTTTTTTTATTATTTTCATACGAATGGGAGCTAGTGTATTAAGTGTGGGAAGGAAGGTGTTATTAAAGTATAGTACAGCATCATTAAGGGGTAGTTGTTTAAGTGGTGTCCAGTCTATTTCCTGTAGGACATTATTGAATTTATGCTGAAAAAATTAATTGAGTTCCTAACTGATTTTATAGTATGTAGTTGTTGGAAGTTTGTTCTAAGGGAGAAAGCTGGCAGATGATCGCTCAGGGAGCTAGACAGTGTACCAGAAGAGGGGTAATTAGCAGGGTGGGATACTAGAATCCAGTCTAAGGTGGATAGGCAGGTAAGATCTTTGCTGTATCTTGTTAGAGCGTTGATAAGCTGAGAAAAAAACATACAGATTTATGCCATTTGTGGGGGAGTTCGAAGCTATGGTTTGCCAATTTATATTTACGTCTCCAAAGATTATCATTTTAAGGTTTACTGTTTGGGATGTCCAGGATAAAATATTTTCCAACACAGGTATATTGTTACCTGGTGGGATATATATTACTATTATGCAAATTATTTTTGCTATATTGAGGTTCAAAAAGGAGATTAGTATCTCAGCAATGGAAAAGATGGGTATATTACTGGTGTGATGTTGAGTGTAGAGGGATATAGAAGTGCTATCCCTCCCCCTTTCTTTTTAAATCTATCTCTTCTGATTATTGTAAAGTTTGGAGGCATTATTTCTGAGTCTTTTACATTGGGATGTAGCCATGTTTCAGTAAGGGCTAGTATGTCAGGTTTATTTTGATCAATACAGGCATGCAGTGGGGCTATTTTATTACATATACTTCTAAGGTTAAGTGTAAGTATGTTTAAATCTTTGGAGTTACTCTTCTGGTTAGGATTAAAGGGTGGGCATGGGTTAGGATGTACGTCTCCACATTTGAGTAGATAGGTAACGAGGAATGAGTACCATGGCAAGTGTTTTTTATTCCTAGGTGATGATACTGGTGTCAAGTGTGGTTTCATAGGAGGTGAGGAGGCCAGTTTGTGGCTTGAATAGAATGGGAGGGTATAGGAGAAAAGCTGGGAGGAGATACGTGAGAAGCTGTGTTGTTTATTGGAGACAGGGTTAGAGGAGGTTGTTGTGTATTGGTGTGTGGGGTTATGCAAAGATATACCTGTAGTGAGGTTGAGAATTAAGAGCAAAGGGGCTAGGCAAGTTAGGAGGAGCATGTCCACTGTGATAGTGGGTTTAAAAATAGTAAAGGTGGAATTTGTGTGTTTGAATGTAGCACAGGTGTAAAGACTGTTATCATGTGATGCGTGTGCAGCTGAAGGTAAGTTTAGAAGGTTTTGACTTCAGAGTGGGCTTTGATAATATGGTTAGGTGTTCTACCTTGCAGTTTGTGATAAGGATGGGTTGGAGAGATGTGATTAGTCAGTAGTAAAATTATGGTGCAATGCTAGTTTGTGTGAATAGTAGAAGAGAAGGTGGTAAGCCTGGAGGTAGTTTAAAATACTTTGAGGTGGTGATTGTATTGTGATGGCAAAGTTCAGTAAGATGCAAAAAAGTATAGTAGAGGCCATGTGAATTCAAGGTGATGGATGTAAGGGAGAGCAGATAAGTTTGGCTAAATAAAAGAAAGTAAGGTTTGTATGAAATGTGAGTGTGGACAAGGTAGAGTTGTATATAATTGGTTCATAGGAATGAGGGGGAATGGTTTGCTTAGGATAAGAGTAGAGGTGCTGGGGGAGGGTGGGATATGGGGGAAGGGCAGGGGAGCAGAGTGAGTGGGGCGAAAAGAGTGGGAAGAACCCCTCATATGGTTTATCACCATAAACAATCAGTGAGGTAGGATGTTCATGGATACAAAGACAAGTTGTCTGAACTCTAAATACTTGTCTCGAGTCACAGCATCTAATTTTATCGTTATGGGCTTTTCAATGTCTTTCTGGGGATATATTACACCGATGAGTGAAATATGCTAAAGTATTAATGTAGCTTCACCTTCACCAGTAAAAGGCCTATGAGTGTGGGTAAGTGAGTGGGGGTGTGGATATCCTTCCAGCAATTTCAACACTATAAAACAATGCACACTAGACTTAACAAATTAAATTATTTGCAGACTTCCTTACATAGATTTAACTGTATTTGTTGCTTGAGAACTTTTGCTAACTGCAGGTGTAATTCAGCTGTGCAAGTTCTTTAGGTAGTGTGATATGCTAAGTCTGACTACTGCTGCTGTTTCACTGGGAGAGGGAGAGAGAGAGAGAAAAAGTTAAGATTTCTTGATGGTTGAATTAGTTACATACAGTATTATTTGTCTATACTCATCAACCTTAAGTAATATTTGGCAAACTATATTTCACAGTTTTGCATTTCAGCTTTCTAACCTTTAAACATGGCAATAAGCATACAGGAGATATTTGTAGGTCTGCAAGTTTAGGATTACTAAAAACAAAAATGGTGGCTTCCACAGTAAAGAAGGAGTATACACACACACACACACACACACACACATATATATATATATATATATATATATATATATATATATATATATATATATATATATATATATATATATACATACATACATACATCATCAGTCATCAGGCCTTTTTTTCCCATTTTCGACATGGGGTTGGGATGTCTCATCAACTGTTACCATCTTTCTTGATTCAGTGCTACTCTCCTACCTTTTTTGATACTCATGTCTGACTGTCACAGGTCTTCCTTGATGCAATCCATCTGTCCTTTGCTTGGACAACCTTGATTCCTCTTGCCTTCTTGTCTCATCCAAATTTCTTCACCAGATTCTCTTCTGCTTTCCTAAGCATGTGCGTGAGCCACCATAATCTCTTCTCTTTGACCTTTTCTGCAATTGGAGCTACTTTAGCTTCTGCTCTGATGACCACATTTCCTCATCTGACCCACAGTGTGCATCTTGCCACCCATCTGAGGCACTTCATCTCCATCACCTCTAGCTTCCTCAGCTATTCTGCCTTCACTGCCCAGGTTTCTGCACCATACCATAGTACCAGTCGTACTGCTGTTTTGTATACTTTAGTTTATAGTATCTTTGGCATTTTCTGGGATACATTACCCTTGACACTCTGTCCTAGCTGGTTTTAGAACTCTGACTCCAGCTTTAACCTCCACATTCAGATTTCCATTCACTTCCACCACCCCTCCCAGATACTCTTTTAAAATGTTTTTATTAATTTTAATATAGAACATTTGAAAATATACATAACAATCAAACCAAAAACATCAGTGGCAGAAGTACCATGTAAAGTAAGCAACATCAGACAGTATTTACATAACTTTAAAATAAAAACAGTGCAATAAAATGAAGGCCTTTGAATAATGAACTATACTCCCATAATATAATCAAACAAGCAGTTCCTTAAATGGTAATGGCTCCTGACCTTGGCCCAGGTTTTATAAGTGCATATTTTACTTTCCTTTCTGTCTTTCACACACAACATTCTATAACGAGTTCTAACATTATTCTTACCCATCTGCCCCAGCTTCCATGCCTCGTTACTTTTCAATAAAGCTTCTAAGCCATCCACCTAGAACTATCAATGTCACCTTGTCTGAGAAACTCCAATCAAACACATCACCACCTAGACCAAATAAACAAAAATGCCAACTGTTCAGAACATTCCTTTCAAAAATTGCTTCTCACTCTTCTACACAATCTCCTGACATTGACCAATACCTGCACAATCCCAAACCATGTGAAGAAAACTAGATTGTAATTCACCACACCCCAACATTTTCACTCCCTCTACCAGATGTGAAACTCAAATGTGCCAGTGTTTTAAACCATCTGTGAATTCACCTCATATGATGGCCCCATAGCCCCAGCATTAACTTTCAAACTAGTATTATTTATGCAGTTTCTCTAGTTATCCTTACTAAAATCCCCTGTCTTTCCACCTTATCCACTGATCATCCATAGCTAGGCCATAAACCTGTTTTATCAACAATTTATAAATCCTACTAAGTCCCCATAGCCCTACCTTGTGCTTCTCCTGCCCTAACAATACCCATCCACTCCATCTTTATTAAATACTCTCTCACCACCTGCTCAAACTGCAACCAAGGCCTCTGGGAATTTCAAATCTCATAGGTTCAAAGGTAGGTACTAGGCTATTTGCCCTAGGGTCTATATAAGCCTAGCCAAAAAGGTAACCTGGCTTTCGCCACCCAAGAAAATTATTTTCATGTGTTCCTGTCGAGCAGAGCCACAGAGGTGATCCTCGGGGTGAATTTTCTTATTTCCCATCCAATCATCAAGATTTTCCTTGAAGAGTGCTAATGAGGAGCTTTGCTTGATATAGATAGGTAGTTTGTTCCAGAGTATGGGAAGTCTCTGAGACTGGCATCTATCCTTCCAGCATGTTCTGTTTATTGTGGTGACAAGGTTTAAGTCACTAGAGCATGCAGCTCGGAGGGACTGGGATTTCTTTAAGTGGAGCATGTCCAACAGCTCTGGGTTTGACATAGCTTTGTATGTTAGGCAGAGATCACCTCTGAGTAGGCGATACGCAATGGAGTAAAGCTGGAGTTTTTTGAGACGGTCTGCATAGGGAATCTGTTTGAGGCCAGTAATCCTCTTTGTGAGGTATTTCTACAGCCTTTCCAGTTGTTGTAGATGTCTTGTGAGGTACATACCAAAAGGGGCATTGTACTCTACAATGGGTCTAATGAGTGACGAGTAGAGGGGAACAATAACCTCTTTTTTCCTGGATGAGAAACCTTTTGTGATGAGGTGTGTCATTTAGAAGGATTTCCTGACTACTGTGGTGATGTGATTATCAAAGGAGAGACTACTGTCCACCTGTGTCCCAAGGTCTCATCACACTTTTGGTGCTAAGTATACTGCCACCTATGTGGTAGCTCATGGGTACAGAGTTTTTACCAAAAAAACAAAAATTTTACCAAAAATTGAACTTGAGGCCATAGCATTGACACCAGGCATCTGTTTCAGTGAGGTCCTTTTGTAGGATGTCCACATTGTTAGGAGTTTTGTTTATGGCTCCTAGTTTGCAGACATCTGCAAACTTCATTGGCCATAGACATTCTATTTGCTCTACCTGCTCAATACTCTAGCTTACCATTTTTTCCCCAAAACAGGGCACCCTTATATTTGAATATTACTGTTGCTACAGATCCCTATCTAAAAAATACCAAATGCTGTATCCCTTGACGCCTTCATCACTTACAAAAACATTTAAAAAAAATGTCATTATCAAGTGAGTTACCCACCTCTTTTTATTAAAATCCTCATCTTGGTTAATTGGATCTCAGCAAATGCTAAGATTGCTATGGCTGCCAGAACATAAAGATTAAAATCAGACATACCCCAACCTCACCATCTACGAGTCCATCTCATCCTACTGTTTGCAGTGACACATCTTTTCTCATTCCACACAAATATGCTGTATAAACTTTGAATTTTTTCCCAGCCATGTATTAGTTGCCCCCAGAGAGGGAAAATCTTGAGTGACATAAAAAACATGAGGCAGGGTCAACATTTGTATTAAAATTATCCTTCCCGTCAAGGTTTAAACCTTAGATGACCACATCAGTAACATAGAGAAATTTTATTATATACCTCCACATAATTTTCTTGCATCAATAAATGCTCAGACTCTGACACCAACAGGATCAAATGCAGGATTTCCTATCAATCACATTTTTATATATATCGAAGCCAGCTGAGCATGACTTATTCCAATTACACTTGAGACCTGAAACCATCTTTATTAGAAAAATATGTATTAATGTATATGTTTAGTGCTTATTAGAAGCTAAAAGGGTTAACACATTTCATTCTATTTTATGTACAGCTTAGTTTTGTATGAAACTACAGATGCTTTTCAAACTGCAATATGCTTTCTGAAACTGCAAGATGCTCTCTGACCTAGTATTTGCTAGCACAGCAAAATTCATGTTTATGCCTTTTGGAAATTTACTGAGAAGCAGGTGATTATCTGCTAGGTCAGGAAAATAATGAATAGAACAGTACTGTTTTCTATAATGTTACTGAACTTGAACAATCAGCTCTGTTAGTGTTATGAGAACATGCACAGCTGCAGAAAAGATAGATACAGTTGAACAAAGACTGCTTGAAGAAATGAACTATAATCTGTACTTGCTTTGTGCTCGAATTAGCCATAGTACCTTGAATGGTAACATTGCATAGTGAGAAGTTGTGTCTGACCGGTGGTCATCAAGGCCACGTTGTGTTTCTTAGGAAGTTTTTTTTGTAAACTTGATATGCCAGCAGAAAATCATGGACAAACAGCTGCTATGAAATAATATTGAAAGAACTTGTGATTTATTACGTCAGCTTAGTAGGCAATGTCTTGTAAGAAATGTATAAGAATAGCTTCACTTCCTGATTCTAGTTAGACAAACTCTGTATTAGCACGATTTTGTCTCCTTGCTGCAAGATTAAAGTGCCTTAACCTGAACCTGCCATGTGTTGATCTTTTTGAAGTTGTTTTTCCTTTGACAGATTGGTCCTTCGGACCGGAAACTCTCACTTCGCCTCAGGTCAGATGGGCCAGGTGGCATGAAACCGTACGGGGAAGAGACCGCATTGTTTCTTCTGCTCTGAAAGACCTCCGACTGAATTGTCGTTCAAAAGAGGCCAGCCACTTTTCTGATCTGCGACTGGAAGATGAGTTAACGGTTTTCCATCGAACCTGGTGATCAAGCACGGAGGCTCAGGTAAGGTGAGATTTACCTTTTTTCTGTTTTAGATCAGGGTCTTGATTTGTATCATCTGTCAGGAGATTTGTTTTATACAAGTCAGGGACAGGAAGATAGCAGTCTTGTCATAGATCAGGGAAACAGAATAGGTAAGACAGTTATTCTAGATAAACTGTGAAAAAGAAAAATTGTGGTACCACGTGAAAATAAGAAGGGTTACGTAACATTTTAGCAGTCAGAACAATATGGGTAATAAGTGCACAAAAAGTTCCCAAGATCCACCGTTAACTGAAGATGCAAAATATATGCAATTACAGCATGCCGACAATATTAGGTACTATACAAAATGGGTTAATAAATATGAATTTAATGGCAAATTAGAAAAATCCTCACTTATTAAACTTATCAAACAGCTTAAAACCAATGCAAAAGGTCAGGTGAAAAAGCAATGTCAATTAGGCATCCCTCAGGCACACAGGTGGATTGAGGAAGCAAACCGTAGGGAACAAAAAAGTTAGAATTCAAAAGCTATGTTTTTAGATAAAGAAGACAATAATTTGGTAATAGAATCAGCCCCTCTGCCCCTTCTGCTTCCTGTACCAGAATATGAAGTGAGTGGACAAGCTGGTCCACCTCCGCTATACCTGGCTGTCTCTGCGAAGCCAAGACCGTATGTCAGAGATCCCATCGAGAATAGGTCTCGAACACGTAACTTAAGAGGGGATACTAAGTTATATCAAATAAACAAAAATTCACGAGCTATGAGTGAAGAAGAGATATGTCCACTCATAGAAGTACCAAATCCTCAGGCAGGACAGGAAGGGAAGGACCCGACTCTCCTAGTATATAGACCGTGGACACTGGAAGATATCCGGAAAGCCACAGAGGGAATTCCCCATCCAAAAGTTAATTTTAGAAAATTCTTAGAAGACTTACAGGGCATGAGGTTAAGTTATCATTTAAATGGAGAAGAAGTAGAAAAAGTAGTTAGACAAATCGTAGGTCCAGATTGGCACATGATCAGTGGCAACTGGAATCCCCGTGACACAGAACACAAGCCACTCCCACATAGCAACGTGGAACTGGATAACAGAGTGAAAGGTCTAACAGACTGAATCTCTGAGAAATGGAAGCCTAGGGCAGACTGGACTTGCATTAATCAATGTATCCAACAAGAAGGTGAAACTGTTGACAGATATTATGCTAGATTGTTAGAGTGTTTTAATAACCATTGTGGAATGCAGGTACCTGAAGACCAAACACATGATTCCCCGTATGAGCAGCAGCTAAAGAATGCATTTTTGAAAGGCTGTATTTTGCCTATAAGCAGCTTTATTACAAAACACATGGTAGACCATCGTAGAAGTAGATTACAGTCACTACTTGAATATGCTAGACATGCCGAAAGGCATTTTAACAGTAAAAAGAAAAATAAAGCCCAAGTATTTTCTGTATTAGATGGAGCAGAAGTTTATGTAGTACAGTCTGGGAAAACGGGCAAAAAAATGCCCAGGGAAACAAACAATCTGATAAACGATCAGAGGAGTTTGACGAGAGAAAGAAAAGGGGTGAATGTTTTAAGTGCGGAAAAAAGGGACATTTAGCATGGGATTGCAAGCAAAACAAGAAGGTAGCCATGGAAGATAAGGAGGGTGAGGACTGACTATATGATAGTCAAGAATCACTAGAAGGGAGTAACCGAGAAAAGACAAATGCAAATGTGATAGAGGGAGTAGAGAATGTGATAGAAGAAATAGAGGAAGTGCAAGAAATCGCAGATGGTGAAGAAAGTGAAATTTTAGACTTAGCATTATTGAGCCTAGAGCTCTATTTAGCAGACACGAAACTGGAAGTTACACTTCTGGTAGAGGGGAGGGAAGTTAAATTCCTGTGTGACTCAGGGGCTTCATGGACCCTGATACATCCTTCCAAACTACCAGAAAATTCAGAATCATTTGATTACATATTAGTGAAAGCAGCTAATGGGCAGCTGTATCGGGAGCCACTCTCCCATAACATAGCAATAACTGACCCTGTTTCAGGGATGACCCAAAAAAGCAAAATTGTTGTTTCTGCAAAATATCCAGTAAATGTTTTGGGCAGAGATCTTATGCAGATATTTTACATAGCAATAGTTCCGACTATGCAGGGTATGGAAGCACAGTGACAGATGGATACTTTTGTGGTGCGACCGGAGGGCAAAACATTTTATTGGTACAGCCAGGACTTGGTCACGACTGGTCCAGGGGCAGTAACCAAAGAACTGATGAATGTAGCCATCAGTAAGTCCCCCTCCCTTGACACTAATAAACAGCATTTGTTGCACTGTACTCTGCATTATTGTAGCACACCAGGACCTGATAAGGAATATGAGCAAGAACTGTTTAAAAAACATGCGAACAGATTAGCATTACGTAATCTGTACTGGGACACAGAAGGGAACAGTGTAGTTAGCTGTTCATTGCCCCAGGAATTCTTGGCACTCTATAAATCTAATCAATTACCACGTTAGTTTAACTAAGGACAAGAATGTTAAATGGGCAGACCTAGGAGAAAAAGTCACAAAGTGGAAAAAACAGACAGAGTTAGAACTGTCGGAACAGGGAGTACAGAAGCAGAGGCTAAATTGGATAACACAGACACACCCAGCTGTACACTTGCAGTCTAGCGAGGACAGCTGATTAGCACTCTTAGTAGAAGAGGAAGAAAATGCCTTACGGAGAATACCAGAAACTCTCTGGTCAACAGGGAAATCAGATGAAGGACTAATTCATACAGCAGGACCAGTTACTATTACGCCAAAATCAGCATTTAGACCACAAAAGAGACAGTATCCCTTAAGGAAAGATGGAGAAGAAGGAATCAAACCTATAACAGCAGCTTTACTTAAGGAAGGAGTACTGGTAGAATCTCCCGCTTCACCATGTAACACACCCTTATTTCCTGTCAAGAAAGTAAACAGAGAATGGAGTATGGTCCAAGATTTACAAGCTGTAAATGATGCAGTAATACCTAGAAAACCTACGGTGCCAGATCCACACACCCTATTGAATGATTTGAAGCTTCAACAGAAGTATTTTTCTGTGGTAGATATTAGCAATGCGTTCTTTTCGATACCGATATACCCTGACAGCCAACATTGGCTCGCATTCACATTTCAGGGGAAAAGGTATACATACACGCGACTACCACAGGGGTATTGTGAAAGCCCAACAATATTCGCACAAGAGATGGCAAGCAACTTGGCGGGATTTAGCCCACCAAGAAGCAGTCAGATTTTACTTTATGTAGATGACATCCTGCTGGCAGCCCCCACCCAGCAAGAATGTAGAGAAGATACCATAGCATTACTACAATTTTTAGCCACTGAAGGACATAAAGTAAACGAAAACAAGTTGCAGCTTTGGAGAAAGCAGGTTAAATACCTGGGATATGTAATATCCAAAGAAGGCAGAACGTTAGATGAAGATAGGAAAATAGCAATTTTACAAGCACCCAAACCGACTGCCAAGAAGGAAATGATGTCCTTCCTGGGTACGACTAATTTCTGTCGGAGTTGGATTCCAAACTATGCATTGGAGTCTGCTCCACTCACCGACTTCATATACAAGTAGCCTATGGCAGCACAAGATTTATTACAATGGACACCAGAAGCAGAATCAGCTTTCTGCAAACTAAAACAATTGATAGCATCCTCATTAGTTTTAGGATTACCAAACTATCATAAACGTTTTTTCCAAACTGTAGATTGTAAGCAAGGTTATATGACATCAGTGTTAACACAGCAACATGGGAACAAGCAACGCCCCATAGCTTACTATTCATCACAGCTGGACCCAGTGGCGTGATCCCTGCCCCACTGTGTACAAGCAGTAGTTGCAACTGCAATGGCAGTACAGGCTTCGGCCTCAGTAGTGTTGTTCCACCCTCTCACATTGAGAGTGCCTCATGCAGTCGCGATTATTTTACTGCAAGAAAAAGTAGCATATCTTTCTCCTGCTAGACGTCTTTCCTGTATGACTATACTCTTGAGCCAACCTCATATGACAATTGAATGATGTACAACTTTAAACCCATCTACCTTGCTCCCTACCTCTGCGGATGGCACACCACACAGCTGCCTGCAGGAGATTGAGCAAAAGACACTGCCTAGAAAAGACCTAATGGATGTTCCCTTGGATAATGCCGAGGTAACATACTATGTGGAAGGCTTATGCAGAAGGGGTTCTACAGGGCAGAACCTAGTGGGGTATGCAGTAGTTCTGATACTGAAATTTTAGAAGCAAAATCTTTACCATACAACTTATCTGCACAAGCAGCAGAATTGATTGCCTTGACAAGGGCATGTACCTTGAACATTTTTATTGACAGCCAGTACGCTTTTTCTACTCTACATGTTTTTGCGCAACAGTGGAAAAATAGAGGAATGATAACATCTACTGGTAAACTGATTAATCATGCACAGTTTATTTTAGATTTGTTAGAATCTATTCAGTTACCTCAGAAAGTAGCTATTTGTAAATGTGTAGCTTATACCAAGAAGCAGGATAGGATTTCAAAAGGTAATGCGAGAGCTGATACAATTGCAAAGCAGGCAGCTTCAGCTTCAGAAGTATTTCTTTTGAGTAAGGAATTACAACCTTCTGAGATGTTAAGATTTAGAAATGTTAAAAACAATGCAGACACTTACTACGAAAGTAGAAAATCAGAAATGGATAAAACGAGGAGCAATTCTTGAGAAAGGGCTATACATCACCAAAGAAGGAAAACCGATTTTGCTGTCTAATTTGTTTAGATATGCAGCTTTGTTGAGCCATGGGCAGTGCCATGTCTCAACAGGGGGATGGTACAGTTAGTGAACCGAGTGTTCACAGCATATGGATTTACAAACTACACAAAAATTTTTTGTGCAGCATGCCATGTTTGTAACAAGCATTATTGAAGCCTAAACAAGGGAGTTTCCCTGCACCACCATACCTGTTCCATACTATCTGTATGGATTGCATAGAATTGAACAAATGCGAAAATAAGAAGTACTGTCTTGTCATTATAGATATGTTTTCCAAATGGGTGGAAGCTTTTCCGACCAAAAATCCAAATGCAGCTACTGTTGTAAAAGTCCTTGTTAAAGAAATTATTCCTAGATTTGGCATACCGGAAAAGATCTACAGTAACAATGGCACACACTTTGTAAATCAAACTATACAACAGTTGAGTCGATATTTCAGAATTTCCTTAAAGAACCATTGTGCATAGCACCCACAATCTGCAGGACTAGTAGAGAGGCATAATGGGGTTTTGAAAAACAAACTTAGGAAATTAATTAGTGAGACACAAAATAATTGGGTGCACTGCCTGCCTCTGGCATTGTTGAGCATGAGAACTGTTCCGAATGCAAAGGGGTTAACTCCTTTTGAAAAATTATTTGGGAGGGCATACTATATACCTCAATGGAAACCTCTCATGCCTGCAGACCAGGAGGCTGACAGTTCACTTGCAGAATACATGAGATGACTTTTAAGTAATAAACAACTTTTGCAGTTAAATTCTGTTTCAGATAAAGAACAAACCAGACCATCGGAAGCAGCAGTAGTCCCAGGCACGTGGGTCTGGGTGAAAGTCATCAAGAGGAAGAATTGGACATCACCGAAGTGGGAAGGGCCATATCAAGTGCTACTGTCAACACCCACTGCAGTCAAGATCGCAGAGCGAGCATCCTGGATTCATCTGACACACTGTAAATTGGTTAAAAACTTTGAACTGGACAAAAAACTTGTTACTGTTACACAAGAACAAAATGACCAGATACGGAGCAAATAGAAATACAGGACAACCTCAGAAGTATTGCATGATCATTCTGTTAACCATACTGATAACACTGATCTTTTTGTTGTGGCCTTTCCTTTTTCCAGCCACATGAGCTGAACTGAATAAACGAGATGCATTACTCATAGACTGGCATCCGAACTTTAACACTTACCAAGCAATTAAATATGTGTATGCTGAAACTTTTAATGTTTCAAATTGCTGGATTTGCACAGCTATACCAACAGCATAAGGGGGATTGTTAATGACTGCTGTCCCCCTAGGGGTCAATGAGACTTGGGAAAATTTGATTTTTGATACTACAACTGTGAAATCACAAGACAAAATAGCATTGTACCTGCCTGTTACTCAAAAGGGAATTGTATGTTTTTACAAAAATGATACTGTTAAGGTGGGTTGGAGCAATTGTAACGTGACTGTTCCTTACAAATGTTATATCAAAGCTAATAATGCAGGTTATATTTGTGATACAAACTATGACTCATATTTAGAATCAATACACAAAACGGTTGATGAAATACAACATAACCCTGTTCTTTTTAAACAACTATCTATCATTGATAAGAAAATGTTTCATGCAGGGCAAGTATATATTAATACTAAAGTAGAGAATTGTTATTTTGTGTGTGGGAAAAAGGCATACAAATGGTTACCTGAGAATTGTTCCGGCAGTTGGTTTTTGGGTTACCTGGTTCCGGCCATATGACACACTGCAGTTTTGCCTCAGGGAAGAATTTGAAATGTCAGAGAGGTCACCAAGAAACCTGGAAATCCAATCAAGAGACCTGAGAATCCAATGGGATGAATTGAAGCAGGCTGGAAAAACCATAACTCTGTGAAAAACAAAGATAAACTGACACACATGGAGTTGAGTGACACTATTATATTGTGGGCAGGTATAGCCCCTGCATATGGCACAGTGAAATCAATTTGGGAGCTGAGAAAGCTGTCCAAACTTCTCGAAGTAATGAGAAATGCAACTTTTTCTGCTCTTGAATTAGTAACTGATGAACTGAACGCTATGAGAACTGTGGTGCTTCAAAACCGCATGGCTCTCGACTTCACCCTAGCGGCGAAAGGTGGTATGTGCGCTTTAATAAAACAGGAGTGCTGTTCCTATATTCCTGAAAACCAGCATGAGATAAATGACCATCTTGAGGTGATTCAGCAAGTGTCGGCCATGACCAAACTGGGCCCAAACCCACTGATGGATTTTTTCCAGAATTTGTTTGGGTGGTGGGGTAGCATCCTAATGAACATCCTGATTGCCATTTGTGTGGGATTACTCCTATTAGGAGTGTGTGTTTGTTGTTGTATTCCCTGCATGAAAAGATTAATCAAAGATTTTATAGACTTGTCAGTTTCTGAAACTTTGTATCAAAGTACTGAAATTGAAGAACTGTTGAAAAATGAAACACTTTCATAAGTTTAAACTGAATGACTCTCTTAACTGCAAAATCTGAACAGAAAGAGGTTAGGAGAAGAAACAAACTGTTTATGCTTTTGAAAATAGAATAAAAAGTATTAACAGGGGGAAATGTAAGAAAAATATGTATTAATGTATATGTTTAGTGCTTATTAGAAGCTAAAAGGGTTAACACATTTCATTCTATATTATGTACAGCTTAGTTTTGTATGAAACTACAGATGCTTTTCAAACTGCAATATTCTTTCTGAAACTGCAAGATGCTCTCTGACCTAGTATTTGCTAGCACAGCAAAATTCATGTTTATGCCTTTTGGAAATTTACTGAGAAGCAGGTGATTATCTGCTAGATCAGGAAAATAATGAATAGAACAGTACTGTTTTCTATAATGTTACTGAACTTGAACAATCAGCTCTGTTAGTGTTATGAGAACATGCACAGCTGCAGAAAAGATAGATACAGTTGAACAAAGACTGCTTGAAGAAATGAACTATAATCTGTACTTGCTTTGTGCTCGAATTAGCCATAGTACCTTGAATGGTAACTTTGCATAGTGAGAGGTTGTATCTGACCGGTGGTCATCAAGGCCACATTGTTTTTCTTAGGAAGTTGTTTTTATAAACTTGATATGCCAGCAGAAAATCATGGACAAACAGCTGCTATGAAATAATATTGAAAGAACTTGTGATTTATTAGGTCAGTTTAGTAGGCAATGTCTTATAAGAAATGTATAAGAATAGCTTCACTTCCTGATTCTAGTTAGACAAACTCTGTATTAGCACATTTTTGTCTCCTTGCTGCAAGATTAAAGTGCCTTAACCTGAACCTGCCATGTGTTGATCTTTTTGAAGTTGTTTTTCCTTTGACAATCTTAAAGTGTGAAAGTGATCAAAAACCTTTACCATTTTTGGCTAAATTAAATCCAACCTGTCAGTAGCTATTATACAATCATCAGCAACTGTGAAAAAATGTTCACTCACACTGTATATCGTTCATAACATCACAGATCCATTGCAACAAAGTCTTCATAGCTAAAATAAAAAGCAGAGGGGACAAGGGACATCCTAGTCTAGTTCTCTGGTTTATGATCAACTTGTGATGCCCATCCACTGGCCCAGCAATCAAGGAGCCTCAATCTGCACCACCAACACCAGTGAGGGGTGTCCACATAGGGGAGTATAAAAATACACACACAGTAAAGTACAATTCCCATTAAGAGCACACAGAGATCCCAGTCATTCTGGGGCTGGTTTCTCCCTTTCTCTCCAGATCCCAATAAGACTCTCCACTGGCACAGTTACAGGGCCTAGATCTCAGCCTAGTAGGCAAGCTAAAACCTCCAGCACCCTCTCTGTCCAACCAGTGCTTCATGTCCCTGCCCAAGTAGCTGACACACACACACACACACACACACACACACACACACACACACACACACACACTTTGAAATAAGAGTTAGATACAAACACACAGAAACTCCTGCGGAAGGCTGGCACAGATTCTCCAGCTATACCCCTTTAAACAGTCTATACGGTAGTACCAGCTGCCACCACCCACTAATATCAGCTACCAATGAGGCCCTTAAAGGGTGTCCAATTATTACTGTGCAATATTATTATCCAAATGGTAAGTGTGACTGAACAACAAAGCTTATTGGAGTGACTTGGACAGTATCACTATATATATATATATATATATATATATATATATACATATATATATATATATATATATATACACACACACATACACACACACACACACACACACACACACACATATATATATATATATACAATGTACTCTAGAGCTTAACTTATCTCTACACAAAACAGCCACAATTGAAAGGTTTAAAATATTTAATAATAAATAATAAAAATATAAGGCAATACTTCTTACTACACAGTGCTAGTCAAGAGTTCAGATATCACATAGAAATGCTTACAATAATACAGTAGAAAGTTCTGACATCAGTACAGAAAAACAACTAATTTAATCTTCCTATTTCCTAGCTATTTCTAAGAGAAAACATAGTTCTAAAATAAACTTACATATAGAGCAAAGCAGTGCTAATGATGTTGGATGTTCTGACGGCAAATGCTAAACACTCTGAGTCTCTCTGTCCTTAAGTTGATAACACAGTACCACTGAATCATTTCAGATTACATCATTTTTCCCTGGTTCCCAGGTTAACAGAAACTCTACATTTACATTACTTTGATCTTGCACCTGGGCAGGAAACCACAGTAATTAAAGACATTATACATGCAAATTCTAGCAATTAACTCTGGTCTCAAAACAATAGCAACGATTCCTTCATCCAGACATCTCAGCTCCGAGTATGAGATCAAAGGATTATACCATGCTTGATTTATCAGCTTTCTTCCAGCAGAGTGCAATGTGGTTACATTTTTGAAGTTCAACATTTAACAAAGAGAACAAGCATGTGGCTTACATTAATATTTACAAATGACAGAATTATCTACAAAATTTTATCTGGCTAGGCTGGCAGCCTTCACCTATCTTCACACAACTGATGAGTGAATCCACCATCACCAAATGCACCTTCACTTTCCTACATAATGCCTTCACCCAATTAATAAATGTAGGTCATAGTTCCACTTCACTTTACACCTTAAACAAAAATGACCATTGAAAAGAATTGAAGTATTTCTATATGTCAAAAAGCAGCACTCCTGCTTTATCCCAACTGCTATGCTCTGCTTCTCTCAGTATTCTTCTCAAGAACCACCAATTACATTCAGCTGATATCTGATCAACAAATCTCCTTTGATTCTGCAAAACCAGATATTGCATATACATCTGCAACTTTTTAGCCAGAATAGTGGCCAAAATCTTTTCATTAATTAATTAAAATGGGTTTGTAATTCCCTGGCAGCTATTTATATAGTCCCTGTTTTGGCAATAATACCATGAAAGCTTTGGTAAAAGATTCAGAAAAGATCCAGTCTTAAGCATTGTAGCTGTATACCTTAACCTACCAAGGACTCAATACATTTTGAAACAACTGTAAAATTCACTCATAAACCATCACACCTGGGGGCGTTCCCTGGTTTAAGGTTATAGATTGCAGCGATCACCTCTTAGATTTGTGATATAACAGTCAATTCCATCTGATTCAAACTTTGTCAGCCTTCACGGTTTCCAACAAAATCTGTTTTCTTTGGAGAGCTGCATCCACTAACCCCCTCTCTAGAAATACACAATTTCTGATAAAATTCCAGAAATCTTAGTCCTGTCAAAAATAATCTTCTGTTCCTTCCCCAGAACCTCTGTGATACTGAGTTCAGATTTCCTCTGCTTCATCTTGGCTACTGACCACTTTACCAAATAAAACTGTAAACCATGAACAAAACCAAAGTTGCAAGCATGAAAAAATTCCTCTAGGACCAAGACTGAAATATGCCAATAGTGAACTTGAAATATTAAGTCAAAGTCCACTGGTATAGCAAAAATTACCCTTTTATTCACACACAGAGGATTTCATCCAGTAAATAACGGAACTTCATCAGATAATACATTTTAAAAAGGAAACCCTTTCAAAAGAAACGTTGACCACTAAGAATATATTAATTAATACACACCCTCACAAAATAACCAATAAAAACATTGGTTTAATCATACAGCATAAGCTGTGTACATACATCCCTCATCCAATCAACATTCAACAACATTGATCAAATCAGAATACAAATCGTAATACAACCGGATATGCTCATCCACTAAATTTCTTGAACATACCCATAATGGTCTACCCATTTTAAAATATATACAAACTATACATTATATAAAAACATATATATGCGAACAGTTAAATACCACACTCATTTCACACATCACACAATGCAGAATTCATTAAACATTTTCTAGTAAAATTTCTTTTAAAACTAAATAATACATAAATAACCCAATTAATATGAACAAATATCAAACTTCACTAATCAAAAGTCATTGCTGATGGGTGGACAGTTTTATATAAAATCTACATTAACACAGCACTATAGATCAAGACTTTCATATACCAGAACAGTACTTACGTTATTATATCTCAAATCCAATGAGGTCATGTTATTCCCCAAATATAAAACTAGCCCACCAATGCATCTCTACACTAGAGCGCAACAAGCAATTGGCCTTTAATTTCCTATAGATCATCACAAGTTCTATAATAAACCTCCAATGCATCAAAAAAAATAAATATGTATAAGCATTATTGTGTCAATAAATCTTTATTCTTAATTAACTACAAACGTGAAACAGGAACATTTATTTTCTAATTCATTTAGAAATGAGTTACTAATTGACCAATCAAATCATTTAGAAACATACAGTCACCAATAACTCTAAAGTAAGGGTTATGGCCATCACATCTTAACCATGCATTTGGTGTTTTCTATTAGGCCAATGGAATCTCATATAGACACGTGATAACCAATCGCTTTAAATTTAACCAAAACATATGAATGTATAATAAACAAGACTGGGGTGTGTACACCTCCTCAAAGCTCCATTTTTGACTGGTTCATATTTGACCAATTACCTGGCGTATTTGATCTTAACTGCCAATAACTTACAACTTACATGCCAGAACTGAGGCATATACGCCTCCTTAAAGCTCCATTTTCTACTGGTTCATATTTAATCAGTCCCATGGCAAATTTGGGCTTAACTACCAATGACTTGCAGGTTACATAGCCCTACACAATACACAGAATGGGCTATGCTCTGCCTGTCTGATCACGTAAAAAAAGTTTAGTTTTTTATAAAATAGTTTTGTAAATGTTGATTTTCCTATTACACCTATGTTCGGACTTCCGAAATTACATAAGGATATACATCAACCCGTGATGCACCCTATAGTGGATGCTAGGGGATCTATTACTCAACCTATAGCAACATTTTTAGATTCAGAGTTAAAGAACATCGTCTATACTGAACCATATGTCTGTATTGATTCATGGGATTTCCTTAAAAGGTTAAATGGTCTCCCTTACAATAGTAATTGGACTTTTATTATGATTCATATTAAAGACTTGTATACCACCATCCCACATTCCATTGGGGAAGAATGGTTTAGGCAATTTCGAGGTCAGAAGGGACTATCACAAGATCGTATTAATACATACAAACTTTTGTTAGACTTGGTCTTAAAATCTAATTTTATCTTATACGAAAAGGAAATATATTTACAACAAGATGGTATTGCATGGGCTCTGCATGTGGTGGGCTATATGCTAATATTGTAATGATAATGTGGGAATACAAATATTTATTAAATTCATCTTATTTTTCCTGTTGTTATTTGTATTTGAGATACCAAGATTATATTTTTATTTTATGGTCTCATGATAACAGTGAAATTGGTTCTTTTATTTCCTACATTAACAATACGACTAATTTTCTCCAATTTACTAATGTAATTGATTATGTGCAAATTGCATATTTAGATGTATTATTAAAGAAAGACAGTATAAATTACAAACTGTTAGCAAAAATATATCGTAAGCCTACTTACTCAGATTCGTTTATCTATTTTCAAAGTAATCATCCAACATTCCAAAAAAGAGTTATTGTCAAAGGACATTTAGCAGAGCTGCTCGTATGGTTACAGACTGATTAGATTTTGCTGAAGAATGTGAACTTTTAAAAGCTATGTTCTTGAATCGTGGATATCCTGAGATTTTTATTCTTCAACTCATATCAGAAGTAAAAGAAAAAAGAATTAAAGGTAATTTCCAACCTTTGTTGAATACAGGTCCTTCCATTTTAGGACCATTGGATGTAATGAGCTTGGATTCAAATAAAGAAAATTTGCCTAATATTTCATCAGAGATTACTGATGATAATTGTGAGTCTTCTGATATACAAGAAAATAATGCCTACACTAGTACCTTTATTACAGCTTTTAGCGATGATAGTTATTGTATTAGGCATATTGTTATGAAAAGCTGGGAAGTCCTGATAAATGACTCTAACTTTAGAAGCCGATTAGGTGATAAACCTACTACTATTGTCTTTAAAAGAGGTCTTAATCTGAAAAATATTTTTGAATATCCTAAGAGGTTGTCCAGTAAGGGGGTGTATGATCAAATGTGGATCTTGTGTTTTTTGCAAGTATATTCTAACAACAAGCCAAGTCACTATTAATCATCAATCGATACATATTAGTGGCAAACCATGTTGCAACACCAAAAAGGTTGTTTATTGTGCTAAATGTTCGACTTGCCCATTTTTTTATGTGGGCAAGACTGAACAGAAACTAAAAAATAGAATTAGTGAGCACTTATCTGATATTCGTTTTAAAAAAAAAACAACCAATGCTCTATATAGACACATATCAGAAAATAATGCTCACTGTTTTAAATTTATAGTGTTACAAACTTTTTTGGAGTAAAATAGAGGGGGTGACTGGCCATTACTCCTTGAAAAGGCTGGACTATCTTGGCAATTGCGACTTGCTGCGTGTTGCTGGCCAGGATTAAATGAGGCAGCTTCAGTTATAAGTTTGCTTAAATTGAAAGCAACTTCTAGGTAATGTTTGGTCTTAAAATTAAATGTTTAAATTTTATATTACTGGATGTAAGACAATATATATAATAAATAACATTTGAAGTAAGTAAGTGATCTCCCCCCCCCTTTTCTAATAGCGAATATTAAATTTATGTTGAATTATTGTCATATGAAAGTTATGATAAGAGTTACCATCAGTCATTATAGTTAAACAGTTTCTGGACTATTAATGGCTAGTGAGCTGCGATATGTGATGTTATTGGTATATTAACAACTATTGGGAGACACGTTTGGTAATAAGTGGCCGTACCTTCTGTATTTAATATAGGAGTATATCAGACAGTTATGGTTATTATGTTTAAAGTGTTTTTTCATTGACCAATATTAATTGTTCAAATATATGAATATGAAAAGTTAGGTATGTATCCTGGTCTTGCTATTATCTAGGTTTTGTAGCCTGATAGGAATTAGCTTTGTTATCACACCTTAATAGGCACTATCATAGGCTTAATAACATATCTGTCTTATCTGGCTAGGACATAGCCTGTAAATTTTTCTTTTAAAATCTTTTTGTACATATATGTATGTATGTATGTATATATATATATATATATATATATATATATATATATATATATATATATATATATGTGTATATATATTTATAGAAAGATTTTTTAAAGATTTTAGATGATTGAGGCTGTAGGCATGATTAGTTAGATGATTTAGCATTTATTTGGCATAGTGAGTATGCTCATTTACTTTAGTGGTATTAACGATAGGTTTAAACTTGCCGGAGTATTGGCGAAATATTAACTATTTATGAATGTAGTATGAAGAGGTGCATATGTCCTATGTCCTAGTATAAAGTTAGTAGAATATCAGCTTTAATTTCAAAATCATTCTTCTTCAACACTTCTGCCCCCAACTTGCACACCTAACAACCTTTGGTGTGGTGATAACCAAAGCCTGTTTTCCTATTCCCACCTACCACTGTCCTCCTATTCCCTATGCAATCTCACCATCATGATCACATCTGCATAATATGGTAAACATCTTTCCCCTATTTAAACATCCACAAGCTCTAATCGCTTGCACTCTCATTAACAATCTATTTAACCCACTAACCTGTTTCAGCTCATCTCCTGACAAAGTAAATTACAACATACTGTATCAGGATGACATAACCTCCATATATTCACCTCCAACCATTTAGTGACAACTGACCTAGCCTTGTAATTCTTCTCCCTGTATCCAAATTTCCTATCAGACTTCCAGTCAACCAACAAAATGAAATCCCCCCATTAAGTTCCCTTTCATATTAGGGAAAAATCCCTCTCCAATCATTTTAAAAGTTCAAATAGCAGTCAGCATTATCTGCATTAAGACAGAATAGTAGCCATAGCAAAGGTGCTGAATTCCAACCAAGATTTATTGAAAAACTAAGCACTTTTGTGTTTTTACAAAATATTCCAAAAACATCATCAGAGTTAAATGCCTTATGCATGACATACCATTTAAATACTGAATCCCAACCAATAAATGGACATGCTTAATTAAATTGAGCCCATACCCAGATTAAAGGAGGTTGGCATAATGGTTATGGTGTTTACCTTACAGACACAAGGTGCAGGATTTGAGTCTTACATGAGATAACTGGTTAGGCTTAAAATGGCCCACAAGGGTAGTTAACCTTGTACTAATCTATGAATCTATGAAAGTAATACAAGCTTTCTCATAATGGCAAATATTGAGCATGTAATAATGTACACAATACAAATATTATGCCCCCCACTTGGGCATAACAGATAAACTCTCTCAACTAGGCATTAATCCATATGATAACAGATGGGTAGCTGTCTCACTGATAAAATCCCCCCTAGTCAATATAGGGGAAGCCACCTCAAGTAGTAGACCCGTATCAAATGGCATACCTCAGGGTTTGGTCTTGGGGCCTCTGTTATTTGCGATATACTTTTATGAGGTGCAGGCCAAAACCAGTAGGCTATGGCTGACCAAGTTTGCAGAGGCTGCAAGCTGAGTGCTGTCATCAATTCACCTAGTGACGTGGACATCTTCCAAGAGGGTCTCTCCCAAACAAATGACTGGTGCCAGAAACATGGCCTCAAGCTGAATACCAAAAAATGCATCATCATCATCCCCTTTGGGGAGAGTGACATCCCCACAAATTATCACATTAATAATGTCCTAAGCACGCAATCAGTCATGAGAGATTTGGGCACCCAGATTGATAGCAACCTGAATTTTGACCACTATGTTGCTTCCATTGTATGGAAAGCTTTCTATATGGCCCACCTCATAAGTAAGGGTATCTCATCCAGGGACAAAGAAGTCATGACATCCCTGTAGTCTTCCCTTATAAGGCTCTTTGTTGACTACAACGCCCTGTTTGGCATGTACCTCACAAAGCACATGCAGCAGCTGGAGAGACCACAGAGGTTCCTCACCAGGAAAATCCAGGGCCTCAAAAATCTCCCATACACAGACAGGCTAAAAGCCCTATCCCTCTATACAGTTTCATAAAGACTCATCAGAGGTGACCTCTGTCTGGCATACAAGACGATCTCGGACCCTGCATTGATGGGACTGCTGCATATCCACAAGTCAAGCTCCATTCAAGTAACCCACACGCGTGGCCTCAACCTGGTCTGTGACATCAATAGGACTTGTTGGCAGGATGGATTTGTGTCCCAGAGACTCCTCCATCTGTGGGATAGGCTCCCTCTCCATGTCAAGCAGAGTACCTCTTTACCCCTTTTTAAGTGCAACCTAGATGACTAGATGGGAAATATAAAATACATCCCTGGGAATCCACCCGTGTCTCTGCTGGACAGGGGCATCAGGAGCTGATTTGTCTAAACATGGGCTAAATGCTTTGCTAGGCTTATAAGGGCCTCAAGGCCAAAAGCCTAATAGCTTCCTATGATCCTATAATGCTATGAAAAAATATACATTGTGAAAGTGTGCATAGCAAAAATCAATAATAAATAATTGAAAATATAATAAATCCTAAATGAAAATAGAATAAGTAAGTAAAAAAAAATCCCCAGGAATTAATGATACCGTTTCCTTAGCAGTATTACTGAAGAAGAGAGCACAGATTTTGTGACTGTGTATTATATTGATATCCAGTACTTTTATTATCTTTGTTTCATCTGGATATGTAACTTTGCATTTTTTACTTTCTTATTCTATTCTGTTTTTGCTATGGTGTGTAGTTGTTCAGTTTGTTTGTAGCATCTGTATTAGGACCATAAAGTGCTCCCACTTTCCATTCCTGTCCTTCTATGCATTTACCTATCATAACCAATCTGCGCTCCTCGTCTTCTTATTTTCACAGAAAATACAAGTCTCAAATTAACCATAACAACTAAGCCCTTCCTTCTACTCTGCTGACCACATTACTACCTTCCACCATGCAAACACTACCCCCAATTGAATTGCCTTTTTATGCTCCAGTTTCACTTCCTGTAACAAAATTAAATTCCCCTTGTATTCTAGACCTCCTAATTGGAAGACATACCTCACCTACATTCCACATAACTACTTTAATCTGTACCTGCACCTTCCCCTAGCTTTTTGCCTGTTCTTTCCCTCCTGGTCTCTCCATCCCAGGCTCGGACCAGCTTCCCCTAGCTTTTTGCCTGTTCTTTCCCTCCTGGTCTCTCCATCCCAGGCTCGGACCAGCTTCCCCTAGCTTTTTGCCTGCTCTTTCCCTCCTGGTCTCTCCATCCCAGGCTTGGACCAGTCTGATCCTTGGATCTGAATGGAATCTATATCCAAGTGTACGGGATGGCAAAACACCGGCGGCTATTCGCATACCTCTGCAGGCAGATTACATGAGTGCCCTTGTACATGTGAAGAATAAAGACATCCTTCAAAACAAACATCCAAATCCATTCAAAATGCTAACTGCCTAGTATCAAATTAATCAACACTCTGTAGAAAGTGTAACAATGATGAAAGGAATTGCATGAAAGGAAGGGCGATGATCTTATTAATCAGCCATGCCCTCAACCTCTATAGCAAGGAGTTTGGATAATTACATGAATTGTTAACCTATCTTTCAATCCAGCCTCTCAAGGTTTTATTCAACCTCTTATTTAGCATGGCCATCCCTGCAACAGCTGCATTACAAAATTGTTCTTCTTGTTCTTCTTTATTTACAGGGGTTATTTCCTCTGCTGCTTGTGAGCATTACACCACATCTGCAGATACCCCATCGGTGAACTTTTAGCCTTGTCAGGCTCTTAGGATCATTGCCCTCCACTATGACTACTACTGCTACCCACCAGGTTGACCCATATCACACCCTCTGACCTATGTCCGTGCTTCTTTTCACTTCTATCCCTTCAAGAAGATTCAAGACTCCTCCTTAGAGTGTCTCACCTGCGAACACCCACACCAACAGTCAGCAATTATACACATTCCAACTTTAAACCCAACCATATCTCACAAAACTAACCTTAACATCCACTCCCAACCCCCTTTTACTTACATTTGTCTCAATCAATGTCATTACTGGAAATCAGTACATTCTAAGTACTACTTTACTCTAACTTAAACTACGTAATTTTGTTAAAGCTTGCGAATACCAATGAATATCGTACTTTGTAACTTTAAACCTATGGAATCTTGTTAAATCATGTGTTTTCCTATGAATACTTGCTTGCTATGTAGAAATCTCATAGTCGTTTGTTCTTAATCTGTGGAGCTTTTCTCCATGGGCCTCCGCTGAAAATGGACATGTATCCAGTCGGACTCTTCCAGTCAAGAAATGTAAAATAAAATAAATAAATAAATTGTTGCAAAGAAATATCCAAAAATTAATCTTCCAAATATGAAGTACCATCACCATCTGGTACAGTTTGTGCTTCAGCCTATCCAGCTAACAATACTCCTTTCTACTCCCTGCCCCTTTTAAGAGCAATGCTCCAGTCCTGGTACTCCCTACCAAATGTCCCTTCTACACTCTGCCTCTGAGTCAGGGAATGGTTCATGTTTAGGCTCTCATCATCTTCCTTAGTTAGCTGCTTAGGCTTATCCTTACTTCCTTCTTCCCCTCTCATTTCATTACTGGGCAACAAGAGGGGCCTGTTTTCTCCTGAGCAAAGCATGTGCCACCTGTGGGGAATTGAAAAGCTGTTTTTGACCATCAATCACCACTACAAACACTGTGGGGTAAGCCAGCCATGAGACTATGGACAGCTGCTTTATCTCTCTCCTAACAACACTGCACATATACCTCTCTGGGGCTGTCCTGAAAGTCTTGGATAGTCATCCCATCAACTATGATGTCACGGAGGAGGCAAGTACAATTTAAAAACATTCTTTGGCTGCATAAGGCTACAGTGCTAAAAGGACTTGCCAGGTATGAGACTGACCCCTCTAAATATGTGAAGCCAGTCAACTGTACACCTGTTCAACTATTTTCCTCTCTATATGAATTTTTGGCTTCTTCTGACTGCCCTCATTTGCTTAGAACAAATATATGACCAGCAGACCATGGAGACCAAAATAAAAATAGTTCAACTATTTTTATTTTGGTCTCCACGGTCTGCTGGTCATGTATTTAGTCTACATAAGTGTTTTAGGACCCTGCAGATGCCTTACTTGCAGAGGCTTTTTTTGGGATTGTTCCCTCTTTTGCTGCCATGGCAACTGTCTTGTCTATAGTCCATTTCATTCCATATGTTTTCAATTTTGCATTCCATTCCCTTATCATTTGCTGAAATTCCTGTTTAGATTCTGCTTGGAAAGCCACATTATCTGCATACAGCAGGTTTCTTAATCTGTCCCCTCCAACCTGTTCGGTAATGTCTACCATCACTATGACCAGCAGTGGACTAAGAGCTGAATCTTGATGCACATCCACTTCCACTGGGAACCCTTCTGAGAGTCTGAATGTTGTCTGCGTCATTGTGTCCTTGTGCACAGCCTGCATCAGTTCTACCAATGTCTGTGTGGGACTTCAGACCATCACAGGACTGCCCAAATCCGCTTTCTTTGGATCTGAGTCTTTCTTTGGACTCTTGTGCTTTCACGCCAATAAACTTCCAGGTATTCAGCCTAATCTGTAGGCCTAAGAGTTTTCTATGACCACTGCTTGCAGTTGGCTATGGCCACCAACGGTTTATACTGCAGGCTGTTTCACTGGGGATGAATCTGCATGCTCTGACTCTATCCCATTGCCCTTTCCTTACCAGGAGAAAATATACCCGAGTTGCAGACTGGCCACTATTTTATGTCATCTGGTGACTGCTTCTTCTGCTGAATCATGTGTTGGCCACCATCAACCCATTTGCTAAACAGAAGTATAGAATGGCCTCCCCTTCTTTATTCCTGTTTCCCTACCCATGTATATCCATGTAGTCCTCATATCTTCTTCCGTCTGTCCTCATATAAGCATTCAGGTCCCTCCATTATCAACACAAACTCACTGTCCTGCTTTACCAAGTAGGTTCTGCAACTGTTGTCTGAATACACACTTCTCCTTGCTATCATAACTGTGCTGTGAGACATAGACTGACATTATGAATACTGCCCTATTCTTACACTGGAGTCTGATTGCCATGAGTAAGTCACTGATTCTGATGACATTCTTCACTGTCTTATGAAGCTTCTCCCTCACCACAGTTTCCACAACATTTCTAGTCTGTCCCTTTCCAGAGCTGCGTAATCTGAATCCCAGACCAAGTGGCTTTGTTGCACTGTCCTTTTATTTTGTTTCCCAAATACACAGGATGTCCAGCCTTCTTCTTACCATCATGTCATCTGTTCCTAAGCTGCATCCCGTTAATGAATGAATGATGACTGTAGCAATCTTTAGTTCATATTTGTCAGGCTTATTTGTTTTATGTCCAGCTTTCACTCAAAAGACCTATTCCAGGTAGCTGAGCAACTGGACATTGACTGGCCAGAAGCTTATTGACTCAAGGCTGCTGGGCTATATTGTGAGCACACATTGCCAATAGAGGCACAAAGACCCCTTCAACCATTAGCACACATTGGAGCAGGCTGGATCTTCAACCAGCTTATTACTGGCAAATACCAATGTGCTTTTCTTGATGACATTAGTCAACATGACCAAATCACCTAGAGTCAATTTTTACACCATCAAGTTGCTAGCCCTGACATGGCACTTAGTCTATGATCCATGTTCTAAGATCTAGTGGACAATGTACATCACAGTTGATCATTAAAGTGGTTGGTCTATACAACTCTTCCACTGCTAACTCACACACTCTCTTTCTCTCTCTTTATATATATATATATATATATATATATATATATATATGTACAAGAGGAAACTATCAAATAGGTTAAGTTTTAGTCTTCTGTCTGATTTCTTTTGATCAAGTTTTTATTTTTTTTATGTATATACACATATACACACACACACACACACACACACATATATATATATATATATATATATATATATATATATATGTATGTATATAATGTATATACATATATAAAAACATATATATGTGTGTCTATGCATATATATATATATATATATATATATATATATATATATATATATATATATATATATATATGTATATCTATCTATCTACTTCACTTTGGCAAAAACTCATTTCATCAAATTTCATTTCACCGAGACCAAATTGCCGAAAAAGATCAAATCACCGAAAACTTTTAGTTATGTACTTACCATAACTTTAGATGTATGGGATCCATCTCGCCTACATTCTCTACAGATGGGTTCGGAGCCGATCCTCGGCTCCGACTCGGCCGCTATACAATAGAACGGAGTCTCTTATTGGCTGAGTTACCTCATATCCCAGGATGTACCACTACCACTTCCCCAGATCTTGTTTGTCCGCACTCATGCTCACAGAAACATACTATTGTTATAACATTCTCAGGTCTTTCAAGAGAGGAAAGAAGTTCAATTTCGGATCGTCCGGTCTCTCCTGGTCTACGAGGCAGGGGGAAGGAGGGTGGGTTATTAGGAATGTAGGCGAGATGGATCCCATACATCTAAAGTTATGGTAAGTACATAACTAAAAGATGTAATGTGATCCTATCTCGCCTACATTCTCTACAGATGGGACAGCGTCCCTAGCACCAAATTCCCGGGTGGCTCACTGGAAAACACTCCTGAGAACTGTGGAACCAAAGGAAGCTCGACCCCTGGATGCCACATCTAATTTGTAGTGAGAAACAAAGGTGTGTGAAGATGTCCATGTGGCAGCTGCACAAATGTCACCAATAGAGAGCTTGGAATGAAAAGCTGCCGAAGTGGCCATAGCCCTGGTAGAATGAGCTTTCACTGGAGCTATAAGTTCCTTATTTGAGATGAGATAAACATGATTAATGCAGTCCCTGATCCACTTGGCAATAGTGACTTTTGTGACGGCTTTGCCTAATCTATTATCCGAAAAGGACACAAACAGTTGATCTGATTTTCGTGCTTTGTGTGTCCTATCCAAATAGAAACGTAATTGTCTGTGCACATCCAAGCAGTGAAAAGTATATTCAGCTCTATTCGAATACTTGGGGAAGAAGACCGGTAGCTCTAGTGATTGTTGTAGACAAAAGTTAGAACAAACCTTTGGTATAAAAGATGGATTTGGTCTAAGAGATACTCTATCTTTGTGAAATACCAAGTATGGTGGTTTAACACATAGGGCTTGAAGTTCTGAAACTCGTCTGGCTGAAGTAATAGCAACTAGAAAGGCAGTCTTCCAAGAAAGGAATTTTAGATCACAGGTTGCTGCCGGCTCAAAGGGGGATGAGGTTAATGCACCTAATACCACGTTAAGGTCCCAAGGAGGTGCAGGTTGAGATATATGGGGTCGTAGAAGCCAAGCTCCTTTAATAAAGGCTTTGCACAACTTGTTGCTCATTAAAGGAGGTTGCACACTTTCATGAAAATTTGAAATAGCCGCCAATTGTACTTTGATGGTAGACACTGAGCAACCTTGGTTGAATAGGGAAGCTAAAAACTTCAGTACTTCTGATACTGAGGCTGTCATCGGGTCTAATCCTCGGAGTTGGGCCCAAATAGCAAACCTCTTCCATTTATTGCTATATATCTTTTTCAGAGAAGTCTTGTGGGCCGAAGACAAGATGTGCATGACTTCAGGGGCAAAAGTATGGCTCCTAACTATGGTTGGAAGAGGAGTAGCCAGGCTGCCAACTTCAATGAATGGAGAGACTGATGGAGCTGTCCTGACTGATGAGTCAAAAGGTCCGGAACTTGGTCCAGGAACCAAGGACCCTCCAATGCATATCTGTGAAGAAAGGGGAACCAGACTTGTCGAGGCCAGTATGGGGCGATTAATATCATTTTGCTTCTCAAGCGAATCACCTTCTGAATAACCTTGGGGAGAAGGGGAACCGGTGGAAAGGCATATAGCAGACTGGAGGGCCAAACGTGGACTAGAGCATCCTTGGGAATCTACCCCGGAACTGGGGTCAGAGTGAAGAAGTGTTGGCATTTCGCGTTGAGGGGACTTGCGAAGAGATCGCAACAAGGAACTCCCCATCTTGTGAATATCTGCGATATCACTCTGTTGTTCAAGGACCACTCGTGAGGTGAGAGAATAGTTCTGCTCAGTCTGTCGGCTATCACGTTGGATTTCCCCGGAATGTGCGTTGCCACTAGGAAACGCTTGGTAGCGATCGCCCAATCCCATACTTTCATGGCTTCTCTGCAAAGGGGGTAGGACCTGGTTCCTCCTTGCTTGTTTAGGTACCAGACTACCAACATGTTGTCGGATTGAATGGCAATCGTACCCTGGGGGAGGTGATCGTGCAGTGCTTGCAACGCTAAAAGCACCGGCCTCATCTCCAGGATATTGATATGGAGAAGACTCTCGTCGGAGTGCCACGTGCCTTGGACTGACCTGTCCAGATAATGTCCCCTCCACCCTGTCTGGGAGGCGTCCGTAGTCAGCGTGGCAGAGGGGAGTGGGGGAACGAAGGGTCGCCCTAGATTCAGGTTGGAGGATAGAAGCCACCAATGAAGATCCTGTTTGCACGTGTCTGTGATCAGTATGTGGTGACTGAGGGGAAGGTCTTGATAAGACCACTGGACTGATAGGAGCCACTGAAGTATCCTCATGTGCAACCTTGCCAAGGGGACCAGAAGGATGGTGGCTGCCATGGAGCCCAACAGCTGTAGGACCATTCTTGCTGGAGCACGACGTTTGAGGAGCAGAGCCTGAACCTGACGCTGGAGCGTCGCTATTCTTTCCGTAGGGAGATAGACTCGCATCTGCCTTGAATCTATTTCTGCACCAATAAACAGAATATGCTGAGATGGTTGCAATACAGATTTTGACCAATTGAAGTTGATTCCTAAGGAGTTACCTAGTGTGATAGTGGCTGCTAGGTTCTCCGAGAGTAGATGCCTGGAGGTGGCAGTTAGGAGCCAGTCGTCTAGGTATGGAAACACCTGGAATCCTAGACTTCTCAAGTGAGCAGTCACCACCGCCAAACATTTGGTGAACACCCTGGGGGCTGTGGTGAGACCAAAGGGCAGTGCTCGGAACTGAAAATGACTGTCTCCTAGGCTGAAGCGTAAGTGTCTCCTCGATGCCTGATCTATCAGGATGTGATAGTAGGCGTCTTTGAGATCTATGGAGCACATTCAAACACCTTTCTCCAAAAGCGGGAGAATGGATTGCAAAGTGACCATCCGGAATTTGGACTTTTTTACAAATCGGTTTAGTTTGCTGAGATCCAAAATGGGTCTCAAGTCCCCGGTCTTTTTTGGCACCAAAAAGAATCTTGAGTAAGTCCCTAATCCGGCCTGGTCTGCGGGAACAGGTTGGATGACCCCTTTTTGAAGCAGCTTTGATACTTCGTTGGCTGCATGATCCCGTTGACTGGGTGGTGGGTCCGGGATTCTTTGGACTGGTGGAGGGGGTTGAACAAAGGGGATGGTATAACCTCCGGCGATGATCCGAAGCACCCATTGGTCCTGAGTAATATTTTCCCAGGCCTTTAGGTGCTTTGAAAAGTGACCCCCGACTGGCTCCGGAGCTGCACAGTCGGGTACTCCTTCAGGGGTGCTGGAAGGAGGAGGAGCCATGAAAGGACTCGCGGTCTCCAATGTTGCGGGTGCCTCCGCCGCCTCTGGGACGGCATCTCCCTGAAAAATTTCCCCTTCCTCTGCCTCTAGGAGGGGAATCGCTCTGCTGCGATGAGTAAGGCTTTTGAGATTTGCGGAACCACATTTTCCCTCCTCTTCGAGCCTTGGGATAAGGTCTGAAGGGAACGGAAAACCAGGCTCCTACGGCAGTTAAAGTCTTACCCTCCTGTTCGCAACGAGTCAATGTGTCCTTTACCTTGGGTCCAAACAGTGAGGACCCATCAAAGGCGTCGGCAAAGGAAGACTTAAAGGCCTCCGCAAAGTGACACAGGCGTAGCCAGGCTTGTCTCCGTAGAGCAACACCTGTTCCCGCCGCCCTACTCGCTCCTTCGGCTGCATAAGATATGGGCCTCATGGACGAGTTAGATAATGAAGATAGGGTAGCCAACTGGGAATTAACCGTCTGGGTCAACTGCTCAGGTAAATTACCAGAGAGGGTATCCGAAAGCTCCTTGATCAGATCCCTCTGTAGTCTGGTGAAATGTGTCAGGTAATTCAGAGACCTTAACGTAAAGGCCGCTGAAGAAAGGGTACGCTTGCCGTACCGATCCATGCTCCTAGACTCTTTATTAGGAGGATGGACGGACGTCGAAGCCTCTGCCACATCTTGTTGGGTGGCAGATGCCACCACCATAGCATCTACAGCCACGCCTTTAGATAAAAAGTCCTTGTCCGGGGGAGCTGAGAGGAACTTTTTGGGGCGAGCTGGCACCGGTTCCACAGAATCCGGGTGTTCCCACGCCCTTTGAGAGATCAAATCCAGAAGCTCATCGAAGGGGGGAGACACCCAGGAGGCGGAGGGCTGAGCCCCGAAGGCCTTGAGGAAAACCGACTCCTCAGCAGAAGTGGGTTTGGACTGCCAGTCGCCTCGTTGTTTGAGGATCTCCAGGATGTCCGCAAAGGAGACATCTTCCAAGGACGACTTTGGGGACCCCTCCGCATCATCGAGGTCGGTGTCCGAGGTGAGAGACTCATCAGGGGAGTCGACATGTTTCCTCTTACACTGTTTCTTCCTGGGAGGTTCCTCCGAAAGCGTGTCGGAGGGACCTCCAGGAAGAAGGGAACCCCCAATGGGGGTAACCTCAGGCCCAGGGGCTCCGCTGTCGTAAGACAGGGGGATTGCAGAGGCGCCAGTCTCCATGCCCAGGGAAGGTGATGGTGAAAAGGTCGAAGTGGCCACAGAGGATTTGGCCAAGGCACTTCTCATGGCATCGAAGGCTGGACCCCCAGAGTCCTGGGAAGGTCCAGCCCCCGAGACCACAACAGCAGTCGGAGCCCCCACAGCAGACGCACCAAGAGGGAGGCTCGGAACCGAAAGAATCGGGCCCAAAGCGTCCCCCCCGGGGCCGACAGAAGAGGTCCGTGCAACCCCGACCCGAGGGACGGGGTTGAAGTTAGGGTCGAAACCGACCCAATAACCTCCACCGGTTCCACCAACACTGACTCCAACGGCGCCGAGGCTGTTGGAGGAGGAATCAATGTAGCAGGATGGGAGATCGGCTCCAGAGCCGACTGGGCTGGAGCCGAGATCAACTTTGTGAAGACTGGAGACTGAAAGAGCCTCTGAAGCACCCTGTCTAAGTCTGAATCGGACATCCTCGATGACCGAGAAGAGACCGACCGGGTCCGAGTCGACTTCTCCACCGGTTCCGAAAGACTGGGGGACCGGCTCCGTAATGGTTCAAGAATTATCGGTGCCGAGGGAGACTCCACTACAACTGCAATTTCCCTCGGAGCCGATGTGGACTTCGGCACCGAAGGGGGAGTGTCTGAGCGGGCAACCCCCATCGGCTCCGAAGGCAGTGGAGCCAGTGAAGGTGACATGCCTCTCGACGCCCGAGCTCTCGACTCCGAAACCCGAGGAGTCGAAGCTGGAGACATCGAGGCAGACCGTTCCGCCCTCGGCTCTGAAGTCCGTGGAGCCGACGGAGAAGCCTGCCGAGACTTTTTTGCTGCCGGATCCAACGGGCTGGTCGGAGCCGAAGATTTTTTCTTCTTCCCAGAAGGTGAAGAAGAAGAGGAAGATAGGGCTTCCTCAAAGGAAGGGGCAATAAGCCCTTTCAAGATCAACTTATTTTTCCTCTCTTGGAGGACGAGAGAAAAGCGTGGCAAACGCTACAGGACTCCTGAAGATGCTTGGAACCTAAACAATAAACACATAAGGAATGGTCATCAGTTATAGATATTTTGTAATTACATTTAATACATTTTTTAAAACCGGATGGTCTATGTTCTTTAGACATGGTTCTAAAAACACTAACAGAGACTACAAGAAAAAAACAAGTTAACACAGACAACCTAGGCTCTAACTTAAACGCCTAGGGTAGGGCTAGGCCCCTCTAACTTAAACGGGACCGTTAGGGTAGGGTAGGCCCCTCTAACTTAAACGGGACCGTAAACTAACAAACAAACACAATTTACCACAAACATATATAAATAAACCAATCACACAACAATAGCTGTTAAAACAGCTTTTGGGTAAGTTTTACGAAAATTCAGACAGAAAAAGTTTTCTGACTAAAGGTACTTAGCTCAGCCAAGTCCGAGACCACGTCTATGCTGGAAAGCGGCAAACGAGATCTGGGGAAGTGGTAGTGGTGCATCCTGGGATATGAGGTAACTCAGCCAATAAGAGACTGCTTTCTATTGTATAGCGGCCAAGTCGGAGCCGAGGATCGGCTCCGAACCCATCTGTAGAGAATGTAGGCGAGATAGGATCACATTACATCTCATTTTATCGAAGTCCATTTCAATGAAAATAGTAGTGGCAGTGTATATGCCCTTTTCCCCACTCTATGCGATCCTGGAGTTAGTATATATAATTGTGGGGTGGGGGGGAACAGCCCCCCACATTGGGTGGTGCGGGGTGTAGCCCCCACCTAGCTTGGTTTTATATTGTTCAGTTTCTGCTATGAGGGTAAATAAGTAGTTTTTAACCAAACTTTTCAATTTTCTCCCAATGTGGGAGTCTGTGCCCCCCCCACACCCTAACTATATATATATATATATATATATATATATATATATATATATATATATATATATATATATATATACATGGATTCACTTCAGAAGCTCGAAATATTGAAATCTCAAATTTGATATCTCGAGCCCAAGAAGCCGAATCTATACAACAACGAAACCTGAAAACCGCGAAATTCAAAACTTCGAATACCAGAGGTTTTGAATTTCACGGTACTACTACTACTACTACTACTACTACTACACACACACACACACACACACACACACACACACACACACACACACACACACACACACACACACCATTCTCCACACAAACACACAAAATCAAGCCCCCATTCTTACTCCGAGGTCGCACTATATATAAACACACACAAAACACCACCACACATGCTACATTCTCCTTACATACACACATCACAGCAAAAAAACACACTGACACACATCACAGCCCCTACCCAAACCCCTTTACACACACACATACTTACCTGAAGACATGACCGCAATGGAAGTTTAGAAGCGCGAAATTCAGAACCTCCGGTATTCGATGTTTTGAATTTCATGCTTCTGAACTTTCTCTGTTCTGCGGATTTGGCTTCTTGGGCTCGAAATACTGAAATTCAAGATTTCAGTATTTCGAGCGTCAGAAGGGAACCCATATATATATATATATATATATATATATATATATATATATATATATATAGAGAGAGAGAGAGAGATAGATATAAATATAAACATAAACTCCAGGATCGGACTACAGTGGTTTTTGGTGATTTGAGCTTTCGGAGATTTGGTCACGGTGAAATTAAATTTGGTGAAATGAGTTTTTGGAAAAGTGAGAGTGAAGTAGATCCATATATGTATATATTCCACTGAATGCACAGACCAACAAACAGGTATATGAGTGCTAGATATCCAAAAAAAGCATTCACATCATCCAGTACCACTTTCAAATTGATGTTATAAATCCTCTTTCATTGCAGGTTCATGGATGAAAAGGCAAAACCCTGGTCTGTTATAGGTTTACTCCATGAACCAGTAATAAAAGTGGATTTTATCTTGAATTTAATTCAAGAACGGTGCCAGAGAATTTAAGTATTAAAACTTCAAATGGCTGTCATGCACTCATAACAGCTTGAATCACAAAAATTCAACTATATGATATTTGAACCACAAACACTCAAAGAAAAACAAAATCTCCTTTTTTGCAGGGGAGAAGTTCACCTGCACCCACCTTCACATCACCTGCTAATCATATATTCCAACTTTTAGATCATAATACACTGGGAAAAAGGGTAAATTACATGATCTACTTCTCAACAGTGACCTTGCGCTGAAGAAAAGCTGGTACGTACGATTATCAGCTGTAGGCATAATTTTTCACTTTGAGAAGCTGACTTTTCAATGGATTGCATGGAACCTATATATATATATTTATATATATATATATATATATATATATATATATATATATATATATAATCTTTATTTAGTCCACCAAGAAAAAAAAGCACCACCAGATTTTATGAGTGAAGTCAGTTTATTCACAGACACCCAGACCATAGTTTCACTCTAAGTGAACCATAAGCCTCACACACGTGTACAAACACACACAAAGCCAGATCATAGTCAAATGGGGTCCTAGGCAGGATAATGGACCAGGGCCCACACCAGCCATACAAGTATCCCATTACTAGGCTGTCTCTCCCTAATTACCATAAAACACTGTTCAAATCTGCCTTATTGTTATTTTTAAAACTTTTATTTCAGCTTTTACAGCAAAAACATTGACAGCCATTTGCTTAATAAAACAAAACATTCACACTGAAAACAGGCTTAACAGAAGCAGCAATACATTACTGAAAATGCTGCTGTCAATCCATTAAACTACAAGAGATGCACTGGGATTCATCGTAAAATAGTAGATACTGAAACACTAATTAGCAGCTAAATGAAGGATGGTAGAATTCCAAAGGAAATTGTGATGCATTGCTAAAATCCTGGGACAGCTCACTAGATACAACTATCCCTTTTCAGAGGCATTCCAGTAGCCCTTTGAGGTGAAATGACTTGGTCAGAGGCTCACAGGTAGACAAATAAAGAATCAGGGAATCAAACCTTGCACTACTGAAAACAGCTCATTAACCACTCCTAACCTTTGTCATCTGCACTATGTGCCAGACAAACTGTTATAACTATATGCAAAAAACAAGCTACTTAATCATGTACTCAATTGTTACATACCGTTTTATTTTATGTTTTAAGTTAACCAGGTAACCCCAGTGGAAAAAGGGACCCTGGAGCAAAGCTCTTGGTGTCTCTCTCAAAGTCACACAGTACACAAACGGAGGTGGAAGGAATCAAACCTTGCACCATGGACAGTGGACACAACTGATTAGCAGCTCAGAGGTTTAGTTTTGTGTGCTGTCAGACCATTTAATGAGGAACTGGGCATATATATGAAACAAAATCAGAGATGCATGGTAAAATTGGAGACAGATATGAGGCAGGGTACTGTCATTCACTTAAAAAGTTAACAGAACAACAGGTTTTGCAACCTCATGCAGTTTCTAAACAATAAGAACTATGAAACTCAAATGAATGGCATTATCGACTGACTGTAATTATCATTAATTTATCAGAAAATGAAGTTAATGAATGTCTGGCAGAGAACTGAGGATCTGAACTCGTAGTGAGATTGTGAGTGTAGGTAAGGGCACAGGATTTGATTCTTACTACTTCCACTTGCCTACTATGCTACTTTGACCAAGTCACTTAACCAGACAATGCTTCTATGATATAAACAATCACTCTGAAACTCATTGTAATTTACCTGCAAGTGTTTTAGATGAACAGTTACTTATCTCCGCAAATCTGCATTGGTGAGATTTTAGTCTCTGATTCTGCATTTGCAATGTAAATGGAATTCTTGTCACACACACACACACACACACACACACACACACACAAAGCTGTGTCCCACCAAACTGAAAGGTAAAACATCCAAAAACAAAATCCTGTAACTGAGCAGTAAGAAATCCAAAATGCTGTCAATGGCATTCCAAATGGCAACTTCCAAAAACAGTGAACAATCAATATCATGGCAATAGAATCCTCTAGACCAAACATTTGATTGACTGTTAAGTCCCAAAGTAAAGTCATTTGCAAAACTGTGCTTTGATTGAAATGCATTTGACTATGAAGCTCCAGGATGCCTCACTCTTATTGGCTCTAGGTTTAAGCCAATAAGGGAAAGATTTCCTGGAGTTAGGGAAGCCAAATGATCATGCATAGAACAGCAGCTGATGAGGTAGGTGAGAGTGATTGTTAATATAGTATAATAACAACAATTAAGAAAAAAAAGCTATTTAAGTAGCATCACTGGGCCTCCCAGCCAGCACCTAGGTTGCCTTGTGCTGGATCAGGCCCTACACATACACACACAAGCAACAATGCATGCACACCCAGAAAACAAACAACGTAAAAAAAAAAATTGCAGGGGACAAGTCCTTGTACCCCCCTCCAATATGGGAGCAGTGCCGCCAGCCCATAAATTTATACATACCTACTCCAAGATCACAAAGTAGATGGAAAAGAGCATATTCCTAATCCACACTTTGCCTCACTAAACCTCACAACTTTCTGATCTACTGACAAAAGGTGCTTATGATAAAACAGACACAACAAAACATAACAAGACCCACTTCAATTCAATTATTTTACCTTATCCCATTTATGTCTGTGAGTGTGTTTGCGTGTATGTATCTATACATAAATTATCAGCATGCAGAATGTGCAAAAAACTGAACCCAAGATCCTAGAGCTGTGAGACAGACAGTAAAGCTGAAACACTATGTTAAGCATATATAATAAATACCTACCAGTTAGCTTTTTTTCCATACTAAAACTTCATTTTCCCTTCACTCAACTAACACTTACATATTTTATTTTTTTTTTGCCTGCACTGAAAAACCTTTGTAAACTAAACACAAAACAATATCTCTCCATGTACTTCGCACTTCAGAAATATGAGACAGACCACAGCAAGATAGGATGAATGGTTAGCAGTCACTTCAATAGTGCTATATATGCAAGTACTATAGACGACACAAAACAACAATATTTGGGGCCTAAAAATGCAGTTGGAATCATTTTCAGTTTCAAATAAAGACACAGCCATCAAGTTCCCATTCCCATTTATATCATGCTATACGTTCTATGAAAAGAATTAACAGTAAAATAATTTTAGCGTGCCTGGCTGATGTTTGTGGCACAATGTTTCCAAATGCAATCTCAATCTGCACATCCCTTAGGAGTGAATCAGTAGAAACTCTGTGCAAACTGACTCAAAATGGATATTATTATACTTGTAAACTATACTTGTAAATTTGAATTGTTTGGGAATCAGTCAATTAAACTGAATGCAAATGGATCATTTTACATTGATAATCACCAGATCTTCTAATGTGGCTATGAACCTTGTAGGGGAAAGTAAAGTAGCACTTATAGTTAGTAAAAATGTCAGAATGACTTCAGTTAGACTTCAGGCTAAGCTATGGATAGAATGTTCATTAACATCTTACATTTCAGTAAATGATGCCTTCAAGGACTTAACAAAAGATAAAAATACAATTTTATATAATAAAAATAATTAATTGCACAACCAATAAAATGAAATTTGGTTTAATTATTATAAATATTTCAACTGGTATTAGTTCTTAATTTATCAGGACTGGACGTCCCTGAGGATGTATTAAATGTGTCATCGGGGCTGAAGTTTGTTATAACAAACATTCCTAATTGGACTAAAATACAGCAGGAATTATTTGCCTTGCTCTGGAAATTACATTTGCACTCATTTTTTTCTAGGAAACAACCACATGAAAAAAAAATTTAATTTGATTCAATTAGTTTAAATTTCTTTTTTTGCTCATATGTCAGCAAACTAGATGATTTCATAATATTATTTTTGTGTTTGATAAATACTTGGTTAAGGACAGATAATCATTCATGCCTACTTTTAATGATAAGATGGTACAAAACTTTTATAAAGCCCTTTAGCATATTTAAGTAATTGTTTTTCTAATTTTAATAAATATGGTATTAAATACGATTTGTCCAAAGCAGCTTACTTAACTTTGAAATGTTTGTAACACAGCACTGATACAGTTCTGAAATCAGCAGATAAAGGTATGAATGAAGTGTTATTGCATTCTTTACAGTATTATTATATATATAAAGCTTTTACATAAAATATCACTATTTGTGAAAGTAGTAAGAAAAATGAATACATGGTAGCTACAGATAAAGTATCTAATTAATAGAGATATTAGAATTTACATTTTTTTACTGAGTCTCGTGATAATGATTTTAAAGTCAAGAGTCTATAAGGCTTATAAATATATAATATATGCTCAAGGCAGGCCCACTGTATCTGAATGTGGAAGGTTTTTTTTTTAAGAAAGATGCCAATTTTTTAAATTCTCTTTTGTTGTTGCATGTTTTAAAATTGTCTTCTTTACTAAGAATTCTACTAATCTTATGTTGCTGTTTCAAAGACTGGTTTTGCAGGAATATTAGTATTAGGACAACATGGATATAGAGACTTTATATATTATTGACTGACTGTAATTCTTGTATAATAAATTCTAATAAAATATCATTTTTTGGATATAGAATCATTTACCAAGAATGATAAAATTCATAAAAGACATTTTAGTGGATGAGTTCTCCACTAATTAGATTTTTCAACAGGGATGAGAGATAATTAATCAAGCATAAATTTAAGTAACTGTAATACTGCAATTCCAAATACACAAATTACTGAGAAGACATTATTAGTGAAGGGGGTGTTTTAGGACTCATTACTGTTCTTGCTTTGCAGTTTTTACAGAAACATTTGTGAATTAATATGTTTGCTTTTGAATTATGAGGCCTGTAAACCTTTTTACTGTAACATGAATAAATATATTAGAAATGAATGTGGGGTCATTGTGATATTAATGGTAACGTTAATGATGTTCCTTATATCAATCACTCCTGCTATATGGGTTGTATCCTGATAAGGATATAACAGTCATCCAGCTACCAAAGCTTCAGAGCACCTTCCATGCACCCAAACTGTCAGGCTGAGGCAACTCCAGCTGAGGTAACTAAATGACAAGTTTGGATGTGAAGAGCTTTACTACCCTTCAGGAGTGTGCCCCTCAGAGGCTTTGACAGTTGGAAAGAAACTTCAGGAAAGTTATTTTTAAGCTAGGAGTGTTGCATTTTAATGGAATGTCTCAGGACCTGTAACATACTTTTAAATGGAGCGCTCATTTTTTCTGTCAGTTTCAAAGAGGTATAAAGTAACTGAAAACATTTTTTTCTGTGGAGAAATTATGTTTACTTTGTGGAGCAGACATAGTGTTTTAAAATGCTTTCTATTGTGTTTTTCTGTCAAAAAGTAACTTTTGTGGACTAGTATTGTTTACCAGCAATTGCTGCTTGTCTTCCCTGGGAAAAAGGCACCATTTTTTGGCTTTAAGATGGAAAAAGCTACCGGCCCACACAGTTGGTCCTTCTTCCAGCCACAAAAAGAAAAACATTAAGCAAACTGCCTTTGTCACCACAGCAGGCTAGCAATTTGCCTCAGCCACAAATGGGTGACACTGCTGTGGTCATTGAATGAATTTCAGATTACTCATCCCTATGGTGTAGCACCTTCAGTCACTATGGAACAGGAGTTAACCAGGTCCTCTGCAGTTGTTGGAGCCCCCTCAGTAGGCAAGGGAGAGCCACTCTTGTTAGTCCTGGGAGAGAGAACAGGGAAGATTTTCCTGCTGTGTCACAATGGTCTGCCCATCTCTGCTGCTATTGCCATTAGTAACATTATTGGCCTTGTTTTTCCTATCAAAAAGAAACAGAAAGCCAAGCATGTGACTTCCTCCTTGATTTTCTTTGGATGGGAGTAGCTTGCTGTGTCTGGTTCAGGGTTTAATTCAGGCTACTGATCCTTCTTGTAAAGTTGTTTCTGATAAAAGGAAGACACATTCCTTTTTTTCCTGAAAAGATTCAAGATTCTGTATCTGAACAGGAACATACAGGGACAGGTACATTTTTTTTTTCTCAGATTTCTAATTCAGACTCATAGGAGAGCTCAGTGTCTGATTCTCCCTGTGGGCGGTTGGGGTCTCTTTCTCTGAGGCTACTGCTAGAATGTGCCAGTGTTTTCAGTGGGGGTACAATGAAGATTCTCAGTCCCTCTGAAAATAATGTGAGTCATTGTAGAAGGATTTTCCAGAACCTACGCCCATTCCTCCTGTTCTATCTACTTTTGAGGGTGTTACTGCCTGCAAATTAACTGATAGTTAGCCAGCTGCCCTAAAAAGGCAAATAGGATGTATAATGTTCCTCAGTTTTTCACATTTTTATACACTATTCCCAAACCTGATTTGTCATCTACAGCTTTAGGTGATCCCACTATTGCTAAGCACTTAGTTAATTCCAATCCTACTCTTTTTGATAAGGTTGGAAAATTATTGATAGGTATTAGAAAAAAAAAGTGTATACTTCTGCAACTTTGACTTTCGGAATTCTGAATTATCAGGCCCATATGTTAAAGTTTGTTCTGACAAGTTGTGAATGTATGAGGAATGTTTTATATGCAATTCTTTCTTGTTAGGAAAAAACTACTATAAATAAAAATGTATTTTATTGCACAGGTCACTACTCATTGTTTGCAGTGTGTGCATAACTCTGTTGGTGCTTCTTCCATGTCTATGCCCTCTGGTACTGTTTTGAGGAGGTTTGCATGGCTGTATTCTCAGAACTTCAGAGATGATGTTAAAAATGAGATTTTAAATTATCCCTGTTTGGCACGTTTACTGCAGAGGTGATCAAAAAAGGTGACAAAAGGGGCAAGCTGGTTTAGGGAATCTCAGAGATTTTTCAGTCCTCCTTTTCCAATTTATTCTAAGAGATTTTCTATTTCCTCATTCAGTTTTGGCAAAAACAGAATAAGCAGTTTCAATAAAATACAGGTAAAAAGACATTTAAGAAGAAGTGGCAAGGATGTTCCAAAAAGAAGTCTTGAACCTCCCAAAATCAAGGACAGTCCAACAAGTCTGAATGACAGTTCCAGTGACCTTGTCAACCCCTCCCACCCTTGCCTGTTTTTTCTTCCATAAAGTTTGACGGCCAACAGACAGTTTAGCAATAATGGGTTCTGGAAATCATTCATTAAGGTTACAGATGGCAGTAGAAGAAAATTCCTCATTTCCAAGGGGTCATTCCTCATCCTCCAGATCACACTGTTTTGTTTCCATCAGTTCTGCATCACATGCTGTCCCAATAAGTGACAGAACCAGTCCTCCCTCCCAGGTGGCAAAGGGTTTTTATTCAAGGATATTCCTAATGGCAAAGAAAGAAAATGCTGGGAGACCAGTTCTGGATCTTTCTTTCCTAAACCATTTTAAAATGATGTCACATAAATTGTTACCTCTTCTTTCTCTTCCTAGTTTCCTGGTGACACTAGACTTAAAAATGCTTACCATCACATCCCTATTCATCCAGGCTTCAGATATTTCCTAAGGTTTTGTGTGACTGGATCTCATTATCAGTTCCTGCTTTACCCTTTGGACTATCCACTGCACCAAAAGTGTTCACAAAGTATCTAGCTGCAGTTATTGCACATTGCAGACTACATGGTATTTGCATTTGTACATATTTAGATGACTTGATTATCTTTGCAGAGTCTCTTTCAAAGTGACAGGAATCTCTTTCTCTTGGGTGAGAGATCTCCTATACAACCTGGGATTCCAAGGGAATATTTAAAAGTCTTTTTTGACTCTATCTCACAGGATTGTGTTCCTGGGATGTTAAATAGACACTTCAGTTCAAACTGGTTTTCTTCCTCAGGAAAAATGGATCTTATCTAGATCCATTTCTAAAGTTTTTCACCCAGACTTTATATCTCTGAGAGGGTATACCTCAGGATTTTGGGTCTCATGGAATATATGATTCTCATGTTACCCTTGGTAAGACTCCACATGACAAAAATACAATGGTATCTGAAATCTCTTTGGTTCCTAATTTTAATAAGTAAGGGGGTCTTCAATGTGTCACTACTAGACAAAGGCACAGTATTCTAAATTTATCCCTACTATAATCCAGTACCACTGGGTGGGGTGTGGCCACATCTCTAGGGCTAGGCTAGAGCTAGGCTTGCAAATGATAACCTAGTACTAAACTATGAAACATCCTTTATCTTTTCAAATCCCAGTGCTGGGACTTGTCATACATACATATTTACATACATACAAATGTTTCAAGCATGGGCATTAAAGCCCTTTTAGCTTGCCAATATGCTAAAACACTTATTCCCATAATAAATGTCCAGGCTGTTCTTAAAAATATCTAAACTAGTACTTGCTTTAATGTAATTTGGTAGTCTGTTCCAAGCATCAGCTACTCTGTCAGAGAACCAATTAGTACACTTCTCATTTCTATAGAATCTTCTACATAGGTTATCTGATGATTCTCTAGTACTTTTTGATAACCTTAAACATTCCCAGAAGTAGTTGTCCCTAAATGCCGTATATACCTGAATAAGCTCTCCTCTTAAATATCTGTAAGAGACACTGTACAAGTTCAGATATTTTAGTCTTTCATAATAACTTAGATCTTCACATCCACTGATGCCCTTAGTATATTTCCGCTGTACTCTTTCCAGTTTATTCATGCTTGTTTTCCTATAGGGTTTCTATATTGTTATTTCATAAGAAACATCTTTTTGTGGAGACAGTAAAGATCCATAAATCCAGGCCGCTCTTCTTCATCCCTGCTACAAAGCATTCAGTTACCACAAATGTTTTGGACTATGCTTGGGGAACAGATTCAGGAGGGATAAAAGTGCAGGGGGTGTAGGACACCAAAGACACAAATATAAAGGAGATGCTTTCCCTGATCAAGGCAATCAACTTACTGAACCATCTTTGGTGCCCAGGACCTCTTCAAGTGGTTACAGACAATACTACAGCTATGTGGTACATCAACAAGCAAGGGGGAACCAGACTATCTCCCCTTGCAGACTAGCCATGTTAACTTGGGATATTGCTTCACAGCACAGTCTTACTCTACAGACATCCTACATTCTGTCAGAGCAAAATTGCGCAGCAGACAAGCTGAGCAGGACCAGCGCAGACACTCATGAATGGAAACTAGATCAGGGGATCTTCCGATATTTGATCCATCTGTGGGGAGTTCCTCGTGTAGACCTCTTTGAATGCTCTTTGAACAATCACCTGGCAAGATTCAGTCCCAGGACTCCATGCAATGAGAGGTCTGGAAGACAGATGCTTTTCCTTAACTTGGACAGGAATGTTCCTGTTTGTTTTATACCCTTTCCACTAATATCCAGGGTAGTTATGAAGATTCAGAAGGAATACCATAAGATCATTGTGGTGACTCCCTTCTCTTGGAAATGGCCATGGGTAATTATCATAAGCTTCCTCACAGACTGGATCTACTTACACACGAGCAGGGATGTTTGATACACCCTGACATTAATTATCTTCAATTGACCGCCTGGATGACAGGGTCTTAATTCCTTTTAGGGACATGTTTACCGAGGAAATGCAGCAGGTACTAGTGGAAGTAAGAAAGCCTGCTACTAGAAAATCATATATTAGCAAACAGAAAAGGTTTGCTAGTTGGTGTAAACAACATAACCAGCAGCCATTTTGGGCTAGTTATTCTGGTTATAAGATATTTGTGTGAGTTACTATCCCATAGCCTTTCTTACTCTTCTATCAGGGTTCATTTTCTGGCTATTTCAGCATGCCTGCCCATGGATCTTCCTCTTTCAATGCAGTCTCATGTCAAAATGTCCTTGAAAGGGGTTTTGCATAAGAGGCCTCCAAGGAAACTGGTGTCCCCTCTTTGGGATCTACATTTTGTGTTAGAAGTTAACACTTAATCCATTTGAACCAGGCAATTTGTCTAACTTGAAGTTATTAACATGGAAAATAGTTTTACTGATTGCTCTGATGTCTGCAAGAATGGTTTCTGAGTTGCAAGCTCTTATGGTGAATCAACCATATCTCATTTTTCATAGAGACATGGTTTCTTTAAGAACTAACCCTTCTTTTATGCCTCAAGTGGTATCTGAGCTTACTTTAAGCCAAACTATACATCTTCCCATTTTATTTCCGGAACATAAAAATGAGGGATAAAAGATACTCAGTACCTTGGATGCCCACAGACAGCTCAGGTCCTATCTTCACAGAACTAAATCTTTCAGGCATTCAGATAAATTGCTTATTTCTTGTGAAGGCAAGAAAAAGAAACCTATGTCAAAACAGACCATTTCCAAATGTTTGTCTAAGGCAATTATTACCTTTTGTTATATTCACCAGAACAAAATTATTCCAGGTGGGGTGAAGGCTCAACTTACCAGGACCTAGGCTTCAAGTATGGCTTTTTGGAAAGGGCTGGATTCTAGAAGAACTTTACAAAGCACTATAAGCTTGATCCATTGTCTAGGTCCAGATCAAGCTTTTCTAGGACTATTCTTCAGGGGCTCCTGGACTCTTCTACTTCTACCTCCCATTAGCTAATGTAATCTACCCATTAGCCAAGGCTAATGCAAACAGTGATGAATATGATGAACATAGTACAGTTGTGTAAGTAAAACTCACCATAACAATAATGTTTATTGGTGTGTTTTCTATGCCAGGGTATGGGATTTATTTTTTGTTGTTCCTAGCATTTCCTTTCAGGGCTCAGCCTCCCTCTCTCTGTTGGCAGGAAACTCTGAAGGGCTTTACACCCAAACATGTCTCTTGCTTGTTGATGTATCACATCATTGTGGCAAAGCCTTGGGAGAAGGCAGGAATGCCAGCATTGGAACTGTCTGGAGCCGGCACCTGAGAAAAACATAATCCTGAGAAGGAGTCAGAAAGCTTTTTTTGGATGTTTACTGTAAACCCTAGGCTTTGCAGAAGACAAACAGTACAGGGAAGATGCTGAAGCAAAATCTCTGGTGAGGAAGTCTTAATGAGCAGGTCGACCGGATAAAGACAGATCTGAATTCCTTTCACCCTGCAAAAGCAGTCACAGCAGTGAGGCATTTGGTGAAGATCCTTGGACAGTAGATAAGCTAAAGGGCAAGTAGAGAACTGAAAATGCAAGGAAGCAACAGAGAAACATAAACATTTCCTGAAAAGGGATGGAATAGGAATATGGAGATAGGCACCCTTGAGATCTAGAGACACTAGGAAAGCCTGAGGAAGATGAAGAGGAAACAAGGTTTGAAGGGATAACATTTGTAAGGAAGAAGCCTTTAGTAAGGTGATGAACTGGGACAGATCCAGAATGGGTATCCAGGAGCCTTCTTTCCTTCCCTTTTTGAGAAGTCAAAACTGCTTGGATGGTTCCTTGAGACAAATGTCCCTGAAAAACATGCAGAAAAACGGGTAGCTGTTCCTCAGGACATTGAGGAATACCCAAAAAAGGGGAGAGGGAGGATTTCCAAACCATGCAATGCCCCTGATGAATAATAATAATGAAAAGAACCCAACATTCCTGTGATCTGTAACCAATTTGGAAGGGAAAGGGAAAGGTGACGAGAAAGAGGAACTTGACTGAGGAGGGAGGGAAGAAGATAGTCAGAACCTGGCTTGTCTGGATAAAGAGGCTTCTGAGCTGTAAGAATCTGAGTAGACTTAGCAGGAGGAACCCTTCTAGCACCCTTTTTACCCTTGGGAGGGGGGCAAGATTGCCTATGGATAAAGGCAGACTTGGTAGGGTAATTCCTTTGAAATTTGGGAACAGGGGAAACAAAAATTATGTTTCAATTCCTGCACAGCCTAACCCTTTTCCTGAAGAGACTTACAAAGCTCAGCAGCTGCAGAACTAAAGAGATTTTTGTCAGTAGAAGCATCCATCAGCTTGGCCTTGATATCATCAGGCAGAGGCTGAAGACAAAGCCAGGAGTACTCCCTCAATACAGAACCAAAAGCAGCAGCTGTAGACAAGACATCAGCTGCATCATAACTGCATTTAATAGAATGGTGAGCCACCTGAGAAAAGGACCCTAACAAAGAGAGGGCCGAAAACTTCCCCTCAAAATCAGGATGGTCTGAAATAACCTGAGAAACCAGAATGCGCACATGAGCCTGATAACTGATAGCCCTGAAGGCCAGAGTAGCAGCACTTTATACTTTCTTACCCATCCTCTCCATAGTTCTGCTGTCCTTTCCAGAAGGGAGCACCTTAGTAAAATGCAAAAGCTTAGAGGGTTTATCAGAAGAGACAGAAATATCAGAAGAGTCAGCTGAGGGACATTTGTAAAGAAATTTGCAACCATCACGCACCTTATAAAACCTATCAAGTTTTTTAAGAGCAAGGGGCTGAGAAGCTGCAGAAAAAGTATCCAACAAGGTAGCAAGAACAGCAAAGGACTTGGGAGACTCCATTTGAAGGAGTTCATATTATCTCCTTTGAAAATCAGAAACATGGGCATAATCCCACTTAAAAAAAGTCCATCATAAGGGAAATAAGATCTTCAAAAGAAATCTCTTTAAAAGTTATAACTGGACTGACAGAATCCTCTTCCTCTGGACCGTAATCCAAGGAAAAAGGAATCTGGGAAGAATAGGCCAAGGATTCCTCACCAGAATCTACTTCTTCATCAGATGAAATTTTCTTCCTAGGCCTCTTGAGAGGAGTAGAAGACCACGGGGGAACATTCACAATGAGAATTCCCAGAAGCAGGAGAAATATGCTTAATCAGCCACTTCTTTTTTAAAGGGATGTCAACCCTACCTATCTTAGGTGGCTCAGACCTCTGCTTACACTCAATAAGCATAGTGGGAATCTCCTCCCTAACAAGGTTTTGAGGAACACCTCTAGGTCCTTCAAAAATAATCAGCAGCGTTTCCCCATGTACATCTAAAATGAATGTCTGTGGTGCCTCATGGGACGTGCAAGAAGCTGGGTCCATGCCAGCCTCCAAGTAGTTGGTGCAGAGGAATCCAACTGTAGAACCAGGTGGTCCTCTAGGCTTTTCCAAGCCTTGAGAGAAACGTCCAGTGGAGGCAGTAAAGTAGAAGAATCCAACCAAACTTTTTTAGTCATCTTCTTCGAAGAAGACTGACCTTTGGGTAAGGACGATTCTGCCATAGTACCCTGACCCAACAAAATTAGATGTTGGTTTTCCAGTTAGTCAAAAAGGAGAGCAGAATATGCAAAGTCTTTGGGACAAATGCCTGACAAATAGAATAAAACGTATACTCGTGAGAAGCACCTAAGCAAAACAGACACTGTTCATGAAGGGGAATCTGTCCCCCCAAACTGGCATTTCCCCATTCTTGATGACATATAAACCAACAACCAGCAAAAAGCAGGATAAGAAGATAAACCCCAACAGGGCATTTACCTGAAAATGGCTTGACAACCAGCAGACAAAGGAGCATTTAGCCAAATGATCAAAGAAGGTGTTCAGACTGGCGGCAAAGAAGTTCTGAGCATGGTACATTCATGTGTCACCTTTATGACCTACACCATGCACGAGGAGCATACATGTGATGTATGATGTCCTATTACAACCTAAGACTTTGGTATACTGGATGGATATCAACTGCCTTAGGCAAGGGATGCTTACTCTAAACAATACTGCAACAGTGATATAGAAGGACATCTAAAGTTCTAGGAAGGGAATATTTACACAGTATTTAAAAGAAAATCACTTGAAATACATTACAAAAAAATTGTAGATGAAAGAGAAATATTCTAGGTGTAGTATGCACAGAAAAACTGCCATAAAACAAGTGTAGGCATTATTGCTACCACCTCCACCAATGGTACCTACTATTTACTTATTATGGCTGATATCAACTTGTCAGTACAACAACCAATTCAGAATAAAGGTCAGGATGAGGACTATATATTTACTATTGATTATAAAGTAGCAGGAACACATCTTCATACACTACCCCATGAATCTGCATTTAAAAACAAAGATACAAACAAGATATGGGCATTTTTTAGAGTAATAGTGTGCAGTTTAAGAAAGAAAACACTGATAGTGGGCAAGACTTCAGGGAAATGTAAACATGAGAATCCATGTGTGGTATGTGTAAGATACAGAAGAAAGGCCTAGTGATCTACTTCCATTTCCTTCTCATTTTGTAAACTCTGTGGATCATGGCAGCTGTTCACAGGGTTGCTACAGGAGTTGTATGAGACCCAGCAGTGATGGATAAATAGAAATGCACAAGATTATACATTCGAAAGAGAGACAAAACTATTAAAATATAAATTATGTTACAGACAATGCTATGAAAAGTTAAGAAACTGCATAAGGAGGTAAAAGGAAGTACTAATATATAACAACAAAATATAAATAAAGGTTGGTAGATAATGTTATAGTAGTAGGAAAGATTTGTTTAGAATTATACAAATTCAACACTGGGCTGGTGTTAAAAATGACAGCACTAAAAGTTCTTAAAAACTTTGACATTTATTGTAAACTGTGTAGACAAAGCAATAAACTAATTAAATGCATTAACTTGTTAACTGTGTTTTTCACTCCTAACTACTAGGACTTCCTCAGATCCTTTTCCCGTGTTTGTAACACCTTCCCAGTGATGAATCTGTTTGTTTGGTTGCTTTTTTTTCACTCTCCAGCACTGTTCCTTTTGTTGTTTTTTTAGAATTTTATTAGGCATGGACAGAAGAAGAAGTTGTTTGTGGAAGCAATAACATCTGAAGGCATGGCAGTCAGAGATAAGAAGGACATCATGAAGCTGATCATGGGCCATTTTTGTAAAGTTTTCGCTATAAATGTGAAAAAGTACAAAGAGAAACAATAGAAGTAGTTCCTAAGTCATTAAATTTGGGCAGAGAAAATCTTAATAATATTACGTGATTTGACTTTTAAAAAGCTGTCAGGTATGCTGGGATGACCAATACTGATTTAAAAATGTTGAAAGCAGGATTGGCGACACCTTTGTTAATGACATTTGAGAAAAGTTAAGAAAATGGAAGCACTAGATGATTGCAAGATATCCAAGTTGAAACTTATAGACCTACAGATTAACTATTCAATTCAGGAAATATCAAGGACAGCCAGATAGTGTGTAAACTGATGGAAGTGTTACAAATCAGCCTGCATATCACAAGAACAGATTAGTGACGACTTGCAATCAGTTTTTGTGCAATAACGTGAGCAGCAGAATAAAACGAAAGTTACAAGTAGATGCAATATACTTAATTGTTTAGTAATATATTTGACAAAGCTAATTACTAGGTTCTAATAAGTAAACTAACTCAAACTGGTCTTACAATACACCTTGCAAATTGGATAGAAGCATGGTTATCAGGTAGAACAGAACTGGTGAAGACAAATGGCACTATGTAAGACATGAGATTGTATGGGAAATGGGGATTTATTCCAAAAGGACTGAATATTGGTCAGTATCTTTTTGGGTTATAGCTGCTGCATCTAAAATTCCACAAGTACTCTTCTGTCTTTTTACTGATGGATCAAGCTTGGACTAACATCTTTCAGCCATGTCTTGATAACTTTATAACTATGATAAGTAATATGTATTTTGTACTAAATATGCATATATCATTTGGGCTTATTAAACTTAATAAGCATTATCAGCTGATGGGTTTGTAAAATGTCTCTGTGAAAATATATAAAGTGCTGGGCATTTTAGTGGGGAGGTACCCAAGTTTTAAAGAACACATAAAGACCCTGGGTAGAGATTGCTATAAGCTGATGGGGTATACTAAGAGACAAATTATTTTAAGAAACTCAAATATGATGAATGGAAATATCTGTAGTTTAGGAAGACCTAAATTAGAATTATTTAGTATCCTTTGGTTATAACATGCAAAATGGTAGCAAATGAAATTACAGGCTATCCAGAGGGAAATTTATGAGGATAATAAAGAATGTGGAAGGCCTAGAACATTAGAGATTAGAGATCAAAGATTATTTTCTTTATGGTACTAACAGCTCAGAGGAGCCCTTATGTAGGTACACAAAGCAACAACGAATTAATCTGCCTGATAGTGCCTTGTTTTATGTAAAAGATAAATATTGATGATACAAAGCTATTATGGACAATGAGAAGGAGTGACAAGACAGTCACAATGCATTTTGTCAGTGCTGGGGGACAGTGGAATGCTTTTCCACAATAAATAAGGTAAAGCAAGATTATTCATATTCAAAAAAGTAGCAGACGGCTATTTCAATAAAAGATATTGTCAGACTCAGGCAAGCAGAACGGGCTTTGATGCAAGCCTCTACAACTGTATTGCACTGTATAATATATTTGTAACATTGTTGTATGCATCTTACAAAGGGAGATACTGCCAGCACATCTATCGGGAATTTTGTAAATAATTATATATCATGTGTGAATATCAACATGATGTATATAAGATGCTTTTGTTACAAATGTATTAGAACTATATGTCATGTGTATATTAAACTGCTTGAAGGCATTTGCAGAGTGCTGTTTGAAATGTAACCACAGTGTACCCTACTGGAAAGGAACAGAAATGTACAGACACTCTGTTGTAACCATTTAAACGTATATATTTTAACAGTGGAAACTGTGATACAGGAGGTTAACTTCAGTCTAGTAAATTTTAGAAAAATAGCTGAAATTAAATTACTTTATGTTCCTACAGAACTAACCTTACAACCCTCTCCAACCCAACTCATTAAAAAAACCTTAATCAATACTTCACTATGCGATGGCTCTGTCCTTGCTTTATCCCTGACTAATCCCAACACTTTTCTACTGTGCACCCAATTAGGGCCTCCTAGCAATGTCTCTGAATCCGAATAAAATTACTCTGTACTAACATGTTGTTTAAGTGAAATCTAGAATGTATTTTATTTACTCTATAAAGAAACACACAAATGTATATGCACTTTTGAATGTTGGGCTGGGAACTTGGAAAGTGACCTACAAATATATTGTATAACCTCTATCTTGAATTATACTAATAGTGGAATGCTTTCAATATGTAAATATGTAACAATTTCTCTGGATTGTATTTCAGTATTGTGTTTTATATTGTATTCTATTCTGTCTTATGTCTTCTGTATGGAGCTTTTCTCACCAGGCCTCTGCTGAAAACGGATATATCCAACCGGACCTTCCCGGTCAACAAGTGTAAAATAAATAAATAAAATAAATTTATGGCTATGTAATAAAAGATAATATCCTTCAGTTTCAATGCAGCAAGGAGACACAATGTCTAAAACTAGGATACTTGCTGTATTGTCTTCAGAGTGTACTTATTACTACAATTGTTTTATGACTTCCATCATCTGCCAAAGATTTGAGGTTTATGCTGAATAATGCTAGCTTCAAGCAGTGGAGGTTTCACCTGGGATAGAGTCAGATCACAAGAATGATGTCATTTTGCAAGCTATCCCAACAGTAATATTTGAGATATTTAAAAAGACTCTTAGAGAGATGCAACACTCTGTATTCTGTCTTTGATATGACAACAACTAGAAGATCCATTCACCACATCTGCCTTGCTCTGTAATTAAGTTAACTAGTGTATAGTAATTCTCTTAGATTCAGTCAGGAATATAGTGAAGCTTAGTTTAGATATTTTTATTTGTTTCAGACTGTCCTGCAATGTTGTTTTAAATATTGCCTGTGATGTTGAACTCTGACGTCTGTGTGAACATATACACATTTAGTATTGTCTTGTTCTTGTTCTTTTATTAGTTATTAGAGGGTGAGAGAATACAAAAGTTGACAGTGCCCAGAGCCTAAAATCTGGCACTTCTAATTACAGCCTATGACATTCCCTTTGCAGGTCATATGGGCATAAAACATACAAAGAGACGTATTATGCAGAACTTTTATTGGGCTGGGATTTCCAGAGATGCAACAGGGTACTGCAGCATATGTAAGCAGTGCCAAGGCTGGAGACAAGGTCAAATCTCCCTTGATGCCTTTGCCTGTGACTGAGTAGCCAGTTCAGGGGATAGCTATGGATATTGTGTGACCTCTGAGTATCCCAAGTTCCACAGGGAAGAAGTATATCCTAGTGGTAGTAGAGTATGCTACCAGATACCCTGAGGCAGTGGCTCTGTCCTCCATTGAGGCGGAAAAGGTGGAAATACTTTGTTAGAGATTTTCAGCAGGGTAGGTTTCTCAAAAGAAATACTGACTGACAGATGTGCCAATTTCATGTCAGCTTGTCTGTGGGAGAGCTGTGGGGTGATGCACCTAAAGACCTCCTCTACCATCCCCAGACTAATGGTCTGGTGGAGAAGTTAAACTCTACACTAAAGGCCATGCTTCGGGCATTTGCAGACCAGTGTAGGAGGGAGTGAGACAAATATTTGCCCCACCTGTTGTTTGTTTACAGAGAGGTGTCCCAGGAATCCAAAGATTTTTCACCCTTTGTGTTGCTGTATGGGCACAGAGTAAGCAGACCTCTAGATTTGATTCATGATCAGTGGGAGGGGGAGTGTGAATCCCATATGGAGTCTGTTGTGGCATATGTCCTAAACCTCAGAACTAGGCTCAGGGAACTGATGGACTTGGCTCAGGAGAACCTGGCAGAAGCCCAGCAGCAAAAAAAGGTCTGGTATGACATGAATGCTCAAGCTACAGAATAAGTTGTGGGGCAGTAAATTATGGTTCTCATTCCTGTCAGACACAACAAGCTGCAGGCAGCTTGGGATGGACCCTTCAAAGTGAAAAGGAAGGTCAATGATGTTAACTACATGGTAGAACTGTTGGACAGGAGGCAGGGGCACAAACTGTACCATGTTAACACCATGGAACCTTACCATGATAGGGAGGCCGTGGTGTTACGTATTTGCAGTAGGAGGCAGGAGGAGTCTGAGGGGGATTTATGGCTACAGGGAATCAGCCAGCAAAATCTTAAATTACGATGGTGGAGCCTAGGGTTGCAGGCATATGATATAACAGTGCAGCATTGTACTGGGGGCAGCAATGCCAAGTTAGCTGGCCTCTCAAGACAGGGACTGAGGTAAGGTATTCCCAGATAGGCTCATCCCTCTCAAGCAAAGTTTCTCAAGGGTCACTTGAAAAAATAGCTTCAGTCTTCGATGGGAGGGAGAGAAAAAGTGTGATAAAGAGAGATACCGCCAGCGCAGCTATCTGGAATTTTGTAAATTATGTAATTTGTGAATATCAAAATGATATATGTAAGATGCTTGTGTTACAAATATATTAGAACCGTATGTTATGTGTATATCAAACTGCTTGAAGGTATTTGCAGAGTCCTGTTTGAAATGTAACCACAGTGTACCCTACTGGAAAAGAACAGAAATGTACATGCACCTATTGTAACTGTTTAAGTATATATATATATATATATATATATATATATATATATATATATATATATATATATATATATATATATATATATATATCAACATTGGAAACTAGGATACAGGAGGTTAACCTCAGTCTAGTAAATTTTAGATAAACAGCTGAAATTAAATTAATTTATGGCTATGCAATAAAATATGATATCTTTCAGTTTCAATGCAGCAAGGAGACACAATGTAAAAAACTAGGGAGCTTTCTGTATTGTCATCTGAGTGAACTAATTACTACAATTGTTTTATGACTTCCATCATCTGACAAAAAATCCTGAGGTTTACATATTTTCACAGAAAGATGCTAAATATTGCCAGCTTCAATCAGTTGGGGTTTCACCTGGGATAGAGTCAAATGACAAGAATGATGTCATTCTGCAAGCTATCCCAGCATCCAGCAGTAATATTTGAGATATTAATTTAAAAAGTCTCTTAGAGAGAGAGAGAGAGACAACATTCTGTATTCTGTCTTTGACCTGACAACAACTAGAAGATCCATTCACCACATCTGTCTGGCTCTGGTAGTAAGTTAACTAGGGTATAGTAATTATCTTAGATTCAGTCAGCAATACAATGAAGCTTAGTTTAGATATTTTCTCTCTCTATTTTAGACTGTCCTTCATTGTTGTTTTTAATATTTCCTGTGATGTTGAACTCTGATGTCACTGTGAACATATATATATATTTAGTATTGTCTTGTTCTTTTATTAACTATATTTAAACCTTTCATTGTGGTTGATCTGTCTAAATATATTTAAGTTCTGGGAATACTTGCATGTTTATTTGGTGACACTGTGTAGGCCACGCCTAATAACCTTGCTCCTGGTCAAACTACCATTTGTATTAATAGTAACATTACACAGTAAGTTTGGACACCCTTTGTTAAGGGCCTTAAAGTAGCTGATGGCAGTGATAACTATTTTATAGTCTGTGCAAAAGGGCATAGCTAGTAAATCTATGCATGCCTTTCCCAGGTGTGTGTGCGTGTGTGTGTGTGTGTGTGTGTGTGTGTGTGTGTGTGTGTGTGTGTGTGTGTCTAGAAATCAAACCTCAAAGAGTATTTGTGTCATCTACTTTGGCAGGGACATGAAACACTGGTTGGACAGAGAAGGTGCTGGAGGTCTTGGCCACTCAGCTGAGATCTCAACTCTATAGCTGTGCCAGTGGGGAGACTTTTTGGTGATCTGGAGAAAGAGGGAGAAAATAGCCCCAGACTAATTTTGGTCTCTGTGTGCTCTTAAGGAAATTGCACTTGATGCACAGAGCTGCATCTGGAAATACTGTGTGTGTGTACCTGTCATCTTCCCAGTGTACGCCTCCCCCACTGTTGCCAGTGGTGAGGATTGAGGCTTCTTGATTACTAGCCCATTGGTGGGTCATCACACCCTCTAATACTAGTTAAACCCTTCTCAGAAAGAGTGATGACTGTGTTTTGCTCTGAAATGTCACCCAGTAACTGTATAAGCAAACAATTTGCAGTATTGTCAGCACAACAATGCAGCATTGTGCATGGTCTCTTATATTGGAAACACAACAATGCAGCAGTGCGTATGCTGCCTTATGCGTTAGGCAGGATAAGCCAGGTGAACTCATATTCTGCTCATTTTCTAAAAACAGGAAGGAGGAATATTTTTATTTATTTATTTTTTTTATCTTCATACAGCTGTCCATCAAAAGAACTTGGTGCATCTTCTTGATTTATAGGTTTGCCTACGCATCCTAGGCCCCTAGGGATTTGCTAGATTAGGGTCGGGGATGGTAAGAACAAATTATCCTGGTATCACATCATGCTGCTTGACAGGATGTTTTTTTCTTTTATACTTTAACCTTTCCACTTCCCCACATGCATGACTACTGGTATCTGGTATGCAGTCATGCAATGGAAATGTGCTGATGAACCATTCTACCTCCATGACAACACAGTCAATGTCTTCTACCCTTCCTTAATAAGAACAATGCCTCATTCCATGTCCCTGTCCTCCACCAGGGATCAAACATGATGAGCATCCAAGTGCATGCAGAACCCCCCCACCGACCCCCAAGGATGGACATGTCTATACTTCCCTGCCTGTGTCTCAAACACCTAAGTTGCTAACTGACCATAGTCAGGGGTTTATCCCTGTATGCTACAGCACTGGCTATATTTTCATTAATTTACTCCTGACAGTATCTGGTAAATTTGTGTGCAAGAAAATGTCAGCAATTTATACTGGGGGTGTCAGATGACTTCAGGAGTATGTTGTACATTTTGTATTGGTGAGATATGTGTGCTTTCAGTATTGACGAGGTAGAAAGATTAATGGATAAAGTACATAATAAAAGCTGGTCACATGACTTAAGGCAGTGTCAGTCTACAGTATTTCTGGCATTTTCTTCATGCAATTTATTACATGGAGCTCCTCCCACTGTTAATCTGAATGTGGTTCAGGAAAGAGCCTGCAAAGTAGAATATCTGATATGAATTCCTTATGCTGTATCTGTCCTCCACTGGCCTTGTGTGGAGACATCAGGTTGTCTTCCTGCATAGTTGAATAATTAGCATATTAATGGGACAGTACCACTTGGTTCTGATTTATGCATACCAGGCACTCCTATTTGTATGTTTAAGTCATTCATATGGTGATGGATGCACAGTAATTTTAGTGGCAGGATCTTGGAGTCTGTATGATTTTAAACTGCCCTGTTTACAATGCATTAAAGTGTGTGTGTGTGTGTGTGTGTGTGTGTGTGTGTGTGTGTGTGTGTGTGTGTGTGTGTGTGTGTGTGTGTGTGTGTGTGTGTGTGTTTTATATGTAATACAACATTTTAATAGTTAAGGCATGTTTAGTATCTACTGCTACAAGTCCAGCCTGTGCTGGTCTATCGTGTGTTCCAAACTAAAAATGCTTGCTGATTTTATCCAGCTCGGTGGTTGTGTAATTGTGGTTTTTGCATTTGTCTACTATAGTTCCTACATATTTTTTTTCATCAAAGAACTATATTTGCTTTGGATCAGGAAGCCTGAGAGCATGTGTTGTATGTATGTGTACACATGCGCGTGTGTGTGTGAGAAAGAGATCAGAATTAATATATATAATATATTAATATGTGCACATCAGTATGTGTGTGAATGAGCACATGTATACATCTATACAATTTATTTTCTACTTAAAAAAAAGCTACTGCATTTTAACTGAAAATTAATGCATCTTATTCCTCAATGTGCCATCATTGTCATCTGTGAAGCCAAGCCAAAATACACTAACAGTAGCAATTACTCTGTTGAAAGACTATGATTTGCATTCCAGAGTTCTACATTAGCCTCATAAGACACTTTTCAGAACTGGGTTTGCTCTCGTTACATCTCTATACTGTTAACCCTCCCTCAGAGAAATAAGTTTTCCCAAGATTAAAGAGCACAAACATTCATTAATGGAACAAATCCATTGTCTGAGTAAAAACTTTTCTGCATACCTTCCTCCCACAGGAGGACTGGCTCCTTCATGGCAGGTAATCAATCTATGTGCATGTTGGTCTTAACCTTGAATTACCATATTTCATGGGAAAAATAGTCTTCTAAAGATGGATGTAAACAGTCCATGAACAGGATAATTCAGTGTAGAGTTACTGAATGTTATTTTTCATTCAAAGCTCTTCTGTTACAAACTATAGTAAATTATGGTGAACAGACATAGACTTCCAAAATACTTTATTTAAATATTTTCACATTTAGTAATATTTTCACCACTTCTTTAATGCCCTAGATACCTTGTTTTTTTGTAACTGTGTGTGTTTGTGCCATATGCTTGCTCCGATTTACTGTCCCACTGGTCATTACTACAGTTGGTTTCCTTACAGTCTAAATGATCTTTTATGTCTGAAAGCTATTTTTTTAAATAAAACAGGCAGACAACTTCTGTTTATGTGAATTTTGGAAGCAGGGGTTGAGAGTTGTCATAATGGTTAGGGTGTTTATCTCATAGACACAGGTTACAGGGTTTTATTCTCACCTTTGTTCACAATCTAGTTGTTGGTTAGGCATAGGTTCATAGGTGTTTACTAGGCTAACGACCACAAGGGCCTTTTTAAGCCTAGCCATGCATCCCAAATCTTTGACAAGTTCTGATACCCTTGATAAGTGTAAGCGTGGGCCTGGGAGATGAACCATTTACAGGTTACCTGTTTGCATTAGAGACATAGGTTCCAAACCAGGGCTGAATTTCCGGTTTCACATCCAATTGTCCAAGTTGCACTTGAATTGAATTAGGAAGGAACTCTGCTTCACATGGATGGGAAGCCTGTTCCATAGATGGGGTAGTCTCTGTGATACATACCTATCTCTCCAGCAGGTCTTATTTATATCACAAGCAAGGTTTAAGACTTTAGAGTGGATAATTCTGGTACTGTTTGTTTTGTGGATATGCAGGAGGTCCATCAGAGTGGGATTTGACAATGCCCTGTATGCCAATCATAGATATCCCCTCAAAAGCCTGTAGGAGACAGAATACAGTGATAGGGCCTTGAGGCGGTCTGCATAGGACATATTACTTACGTCCTGTATTCTTTTAGTGAAGAACCTCTGTGGACGTTCCAGTTGTTGGATATGCTTGGTTAGGTACATACCAAAGGGAGCATTGTACTCAATGGTAGGTCTGATGAATGCCGAATACAGTAGAACAATGACAATGTAGTGGTCTTCAGAATGATTTTCTAGTAGTTGCTGATCATACCGCTCAACCTGAAAACATCAAAAATATGGATAAAGGTCCATGAAAAGTAGGTACAACTGGACAAAAATCGTGACACTGATTAACATACAATTTGCATAAACAGTGGTGTAACCCCACCCACTCCCGTGGAATTGTGGGATACCAACATGAAGACTGAATTCACTAAAATAATAAATATTGGCAGAGTCAGGCAGACATTTGAATTTCAGACTTCATATATCTGTCATAAAATGTATAATAATGCAAAACCTGTTATTCTAGCAACTGAATTTCCAGAAGCAAATTGCAATCTGTGAAATCTGTCCCTCCCTATTTTTGGGTCTATGTCCCTCTCCCACCATTATTTTTGGCTTTGTCCAGATGTCTTGCTCTAAGAGATTGAGAGGTATGCCTGCAGGAGGTGTGTTTGTTTTCAAACGTCATAAAATAGTTTTGGGGAAACCCCTTGCAATTTCAGTTGTTTCTGCAAATGCTGATCCTTGTATTTGACAGTAACCATCTTGCTTGCATAGTTATTTAAGTTAGATCTGTGTTAATATTGCCTTTATTTCCCGAATAATATAAAGATAAAAGCAACATGCAAGTTCCAGAATGAACACAGTGCAACATTGCCTCCGTAGCTCTCAAATATACCACTTTATGAGGAGTGAACTTCCTCGATTTGAGACTTACAAAGTTCATATTTTTCCCAGTTCCACATTGAAAGGGCACATCACACATTCGGTGCTATTTTTGAATTGATATCTGTTGTAAATAATACTGAATTACATTAATTCAGCAAAAGAACTACACATATACAGTAATGCACTTCACTCTGCTGTGAGCTTCCTAGTTTGAATTGTCAGCAAGCTGAGCATTCCACATTTTGCATATGGATGGAATGCCCATAGCTATACCTCACAGCAGATGCACCTTGTGTTGTGCAGACTTCTCAGACAAAAGACCCCCCCCCCAATCTAACAGAAAATGGAAAATACAGGAGTAAGACTGCTGCTCAATTCCATTCCAGCCCAACTATGACAGTGGCAGAGAATCACAACCACCAGTCTTTCAGATCCCAAAATGTGTAAGAAGAAGGCAAGACAGTTGTGATAATTGCTAACAGCTGGGAATGTGCTGTGCATGTGTCTGTGTTTGTGTACAATTTACAAGGGACAGACTGGGGCAAAATAAGAGAAAAAAAAAACAGAAATGCTCTGTATATTCTGGACAGCTGAGATGTGTGCATATCATTGAATGCATATCAAATCAATATTGGGAAAATAATTTTGAAGGGAATGTTTCTCAAAATGAGATACATTTGAGATGTATGTGTTAGATACCCCATCCTTGTTATTAGATATTTATTACTATATTCACTGAACAAGTCTGCCTTCAGTAACACATAGTTATGAATACAGAGGTGTGATTCAACATGGGGAGAACGGAAAGTGGCCAAATTCTTAAACCAAACATAAGAGGAGCACATGGCGAGAAACCTTTATTTATGGATTTGTAGCACAGAACCAAACCGGGTACAAATAAATGAAAAGGGAATTTGCTGCAGCCAGTGACTGCATCCACTCCAGTCCAATGCAATTGGTGATTCTTGCCTAGGTACATCTCTACAAACACTACAATGAATATTGCTTTAAAACTACTACCTACGAGTCGCATCATACATGTCATGTCCTAGCCTAAACCGGGACACTACAACAAAAGAAGCTGGTAGTACCGGTACCCCTTCCAGGCACTTAAGACATACATTATATCCCTCCACAGAGTAAGAACTACTCAGGTTCATTTATTAAAACACCTAACCAGTGTAAGCGTTTCAGCTTTCTGTGCCCTCGCTTAGTGATATTCAGCACTGTCACCTTAAGTCCAGTAAAAAATAACATTGCAAATTTAACTCATTATACGGCAAGACACATGACATGTTAATCTACTTGGCAGTAACAACGCAATACAGATTCAAATCTCAGCCATAAGCAAGTGCACATTTACCGTACCTGTCAAACCTCCTCCTTCCTCCCATAACCTCCCCACCTTTGAGAAATCCAATACTTACTTTGTACTTCAATCTCTCTCAGTTTCAGAGCATTCTTCAACATAACTTTTTCTAGTTTCAACCACACCTTAACTCGTTTGCAAATAAAAGCATGAGCGAGCATGATTTTCAGCTCTCCCTGTTTTGCTAATGAGTGAGTACTCCTGCTGAATGATCTTGGTTTTCAAGTAGAAGTTGGCATTGGCAGAAAAATGATATGAAAATAAGTAGGTGCTGATTAACTGCAGAGCCCATAGCAAAAGCTGAAAAACCTTTCTTACACACTTTGTGTAACGGTGTTCAATAGGAGGCGGAGTTGCTCTAATAGGGCAGGATGCAAACGGAAGTGCAATGTCATGGATTGCATCCTATTTGAACTCGAGAAATAATTCCTTTACAGGCAGTCAGACATCAAGCGCGGTCTCACGATGCTGACATCATCACACACACCCCTGCACATTAATGATGTTGCAAGATATGCTGACAATATGCAATGATGTCAGCATTATCAAAAAAGTGTAAATAAAAAAAAAAATCGTAATTTGAAGGGGCCACTTGGGAATTTATGGCACCCCATGATTTTAGCCTCAAAACCACAAAACTCTGAGGAATTCGGTACGGTTGAAAGGTATGTTGTTGATGAACTAATCATGTAATTCCATGTTCACTTTCTGTAGCTAGATCTTGCAAAACTTCAGATTTTAGAAATATAAAAGTGCCACTGCCCAGTTAAGCTCGATAAAATACACAAAAACTACAAAATAAAACTATAAAGCCGACCAACACAGCTGTAAAATAAAGGAATTTTATGTACAAAGTTAGCGCTTTCACAGCAAAACTGCTGCTTCATCAGACTTACAATAAAAACAATCAAGATAACCATTTATATATAAAAAACACATGACATATCTAATTGAAAAATTCAATGAGGTAATTTTCTCCCTTTTAAAACAGGTTTAATGGAAACAAGCCTGGGTGTTTGTCAGCATTTAAATCCACCTTAGTTCTGAACATTCTGTCAGATTCACTAAATCACCAAGACTCAGACTTTAACAAAGCACTTCCAGAACAGCAAACTTAAATTTATGTTCATTCCCATTTTCAGTGACATGCTTGGCCAGTGCATTAGTTTGTTTACTTTTCTTTTTTTCAAAAATATTTTTATTAGTTTTAAAACTTTTACAAAAAAAAAAAAAAAAAGAAATGAAAATAAATACAAGATAAGGAACTTGTAGGGTACATCAAACCAAGAAAAAGAAAGTAAAGTACATTCTGAATTAATACAAACAGTTAACTACAAGATCATTTCACAAGAGTATACAAAGGTGATAATAGCTTGTACATACAACAATGCAATTAAACATAGTTACACTATTTACAAAAATGCTTTCATATCTCAATAGTATTACAGAAGATGAGAGATGTTTTCTCCAGGATTAGACTCCACAACCTGGGTCATTACTAAATAATGTTGTTGTTTTAGTTATGTATGTTGAACTTTTGTCTTGGGTTTATTGGTCTATGAAAGTATAATGTTGAATATCTGTTCCCAGAGTTTAACAGTAATGTTTTTTTTGTCTTGTTTGTTTATTACGTGGTTATGGGTTAGTATATGTTTTATCGCCATGGTTCTAAAGTTCTTCCATGAATTATTGGAAGGTGTAAGCCAATTCGTAGCTATGTATAGTTTCATTAGTGAAAAAATATTAGATTCTTTGGGGTGATATGTAGAATCGTAAATTCCCAAGTGAGCGTTGCTGATTGATAGCCCATCTTTTGCAGTTGTTTTTTCAAGGAATTCCACAGTTTGTAAACACATTTACAGCTCCAGAACATATGCAAAAGATCAGCGGTTTGATTTTTACAATGCAGGCAAGTTGGGGAGTTTCTAGAGTTAAATTTATGCAAGCTAAGGCATGTGTAATAGGTGTTATTGTATATCATAAGTTGAGTGAATGCTAGCTTTTGGAGGGATATGGATTTTATTGCTAGGTTAATTGCTTGTATTAGTTTGTAGTTCTCAACCGATGGCATTTTTTCTTTCCAATAATTAGATATGAATACATGTTCTTGAAATTTCAGGTCTTTTATCAGTTTGTATGAATATGTTATAAATTTATTGTTTTGTAGAAGGGTTTTCCATATTAGGTTGCATTTCACTATATCATCTTTATTAATTTTGATATCCTGAATGAAACTTATACATAACTCTTTAATCTGTCTCAGGATCACCAGATATGGTTTGGGAAGGCACAGTTGTCTTCTTATTTCATGAGCAGAACAGTTTAAATATGGGTATATATCTTGTACTGTTATATTAGTTATAAGTGGGAAATATTTTAAGTCTAGTAGCTGGTTATTTATTTTAAAGATAGGGTTTTTATGTATAGGTTGTAGAATCATCATGGGTTGGAGCAGGAGTGTTTGTATTAATGATATCGAATTTTTAAGGGGTTCCAATAGATTATATGCTTTGAGACTATTGCTGTTTAAGAATGGTACTGATTTGGGATTTATGTTCAGGTTTTCGACATGTTTAAATTATAACCTTACCAAATATGGGGACCAAACTTTTTCTGAAATATTATAGTTAGCAATTCTTAAGATTCTATTAGCGTTTATGATTAAATAGTAATTTTCAAAATTAGGTAGATCTAATCCACCTTTGTTTTTTGGAGTCATCAATTTATCGTATAAGATTCTACTTTTTTTGGGTTCCCATATAAATTTAGCAAATTCAGTGTGAATTTGTTTAAAGAATTTCTTGGGTATTAATACCTGGAAGGACATGAAAATGTATAATAGTCTGGGCAGTATATTCATTTTTATAATCGAAACTTTGGCTAGTGGTGGTAGTTTCAGATTTTTCCATCTATTTAGGTCCAGTAAGATGTGGCTCCACTTTTGTTTAATATTATTTAAATAGAAGTTTTTGTTATCTGTGGAGAATGTAATCCCTAAGTATTTAATCTTTTCTTCAGATTTTACTTGTCCTAGCAGTGGTAAAAGTGAGAAAGGTTTTGGAGTTTTTAAAGGGAAGATGTTGGTCTTTTTAAGGTTTATTTTATAGTTTGATATTGATGCAAAGTTTTCAATAGTATATAGTAATTTCTTGATATCTGTGGTTGGTGTTGTACAGTAGATGTTAAGATCATCAGCAATGGCTGATAATATAACTTTTGTGTTGTATATTATTGGGGCATTATGATATGTATTCTGTTTAACTTTTAGAAAAAGGGGTTCTAGATAAAGGTTGAACAATAAGGGAGATAACGGACAGCCTTGACGTGTACCATTTTTTATTTGAATTCTATTCGACCACATTTTATTTATGTATTTATGTTATATAAGGGTTATTGTATAACGTTTGTAGAGTTTGTATAAATTTTGGGGGTATATTAAAATAAGGTAAGATTTGAAATAGAAATTTTATATTCACTCTGTCAAAGGTCTTATGATCGTCTATAATAAGTGCGTACATATTTAGGTTATTATGATTAGCATAAGAAACTAATGTGTGTAGTGTTAATGTATTATCGCTGGCTTGGCTGGATGTTAGAAAACCAGATTGTTCAGTAGAGATAATTATATCCGTTATTCTTTTCATTCTATTGGCCAGAATAGATGTTAGTATCTTGGTGTCAATATTTAGTAATGATATGGGCCTGTAACTATCCAGGTTCTGGGGACCTGCCTTTGCTTTGAGAATAAAAATCATTTTGGATGCATTAAAGTATAAGTCATTAATTTTATTGTTTATTATGTAATTTAATATTTGGGATAAGATTTGTGCGACGATATGGTAGAATGTTTTATAGAACTCTGCTGTGAGGCCATCTGGACCGGGTGATTTGTGTGATTTCAGTTTTTTGATTGTTGCTACTATTTCTTCAATGGTTATTGGTTCTATTAATTCTTTTTGTAATTTCAGATCAATTTTCAGGAACTTAAGATTTTTTAGGAAGTCTTTGCTATTTTCATTTATAGACAGAGATTCTTGGTCTCCATAGATTTGTGAGTATATATTTTCAAAGATGTTAATAATATCACCAGTTTTTGTATGGTTCTTATTTTCATAAGCTATTTCAGTGATTTGAGAGGATGATTTAGACTGGTTAATGATCCTAGCTAATGCTCGTGACGGCGTTTGAATGTGGTTAGCATATTTTGCAAGAATTTTGGTTTCATGAAATGATAAATTATTTTGGTCTATCATGAAAAGTTGTTTCTGACATTTTAATAGTTCTGTTTCAGTTTGTGTGTTAAAGTCTTTAATTAAATCCTGTTCTAATGATTTAATTTTAGCCGCTAATTGTTGTTCCCCTCTGAGTTGGGCTCTCTTGTAGTAAGACACTTTTTGGAGGCAGATACCTCTGATCTGGGCTTTTGTTGCCACCCATTCAATATCAGGAGGATGGTGTTGTTTTGATAAATTCATCAGAAGTGTTTTGAGAATATCCTGTGTTTCCTGAATTATTTCCTTTTTGTTTAAAAGATTTGGGTTCAGGGACCAAGTTTGTTTACTTTTCTTGATATCACCTGCATGTTCCAAAATTCTCTCCCTTAAACTACGATTAGTTCTGCTAATATAGTAACAACCACACGTCATGCAGGTAGCACAATAAACCACATTCCCAGTGTTGCAACTTGCAAAACATTTCAATTCCAACCTCCTATTCATAGATTTTAGGTAGACAGTAGTTGTAGTACTAATAAAAACACAGGCAGAACAATACTGGCAAGAAAAAGTACCTAATCTCACAACCCTGATACGAGATTTAACATGTTGATTTTTATAACACATTTGACGTTTTAGGGAGAGATTGTTTTTAAAGGAAAATTTAGGCACAGGACCAACTATGTCAGCTACAGCATTATCTATCATGAGAACGAACCAATGTTCTTTAAAAACATTACACAACTCACCAACATCACTGGAGCACATGAGAGGCATCCTATTATTAGTTAGTTGTTCAGAACTAACATTTCGACTAGAAAAATAGGGTTGTGCAAGTGAATCTTTAAGGGCATAGACATCATCCATAGCTTTATATACTGCAGACTCTGCATAGCCTCTATCAATGAAGTCACAAGCCATGTGACCTAGAGCAGCCAGAACTTCATCTTCCTTGTCATGCAACCTCATAGTTCGTTGAAATTGGCCTTTAAGCACATTTTTGGGTATGTGTCATGACAGCATACTTGATTTGTGTAATACATTATTACCTCTGCATATTTTTTGTAAATAGCTGTACTAAAATTCTTAAGTTCATCCATTCTAACACATACATCCAAAAAGTTAATACTGGATTTGGAGTACTGGTAAGAAAACCTAAGAAATGTCGTCGTTGAGTGTAAATATTCAATAAATTGACTCAGTGATTCAGCTGTCCCCCTCTGAACAACAAAAAGATCATCAACAAATTGTTTGTAATAACATAAATTACTAGCAAAGAGATTGTTATTATGCACAAATTCATATTCGCAATAAGCCAATACCATGTTGGCATAAGAATTAGCACAGACAGTCCCCATTGCCACTCCCAGTTTCTGCAAAAAGAACTTGTCATGAAAAATAAAAAGTGTTATTTTCAAGTATGAGTTCCAACAAAGCACAGAACAAATATACTTTACTGTTAGAAAATTGACCTACCAGGGTTAAAAAAAAAACTCATATATATTCTATACTTAGGTCATTCGGTATAACTGTGAAAAGTGAAGTTATATCTAGAGTCACTAGAAGCAGTTCAGATCTATCTACAAACATATTGGACCATGAGTATAAGTCACTCAAAAATGTTTTAGTGTCCTTCAATACACTGGATACAGTGTCCAATAAGGGATGTAGTTGTCTTTCCACAAAAATCGAGAGGGGTAACCCGACCACTACTCAACATTATCAGTCGCATAGGTGGATTATCAATATTTTGTGTACTTTGCGTAACCCATAGAGGAGTGGTGCCAAAGAATGTTCCACACAGAAGAACTCATATAAGTCTTGACCAATCACTCCAGTCATAAGCAGATCATATAACAAGAATTCCACCTTTTTTATGATACAATCAATTTGGAACTTATGAATCAATTTATAAGTCTCAGTATCTGATAACATCTCATTCATTTTGCCTAGATAATCATCTCTGTCCATAATAATGACCCCACCTCCTTTATCTGTGGGTTGTATTTCAATGGCAGTGTTACTTTGAAGTTCCTTAAGTGCAGAGTGTTCACCTGCTAAGTTATAAAATGATTCCTTAGAGTCAAACATAGGTTTCTCCCTGGTAAAACCTAGTAAAAGCTTCAACCGCTGGATGTATCTCAGGTGTGAAAGTACTAGGTTTCTTAAGTGTATTTGCACCACTGCTTACATTATTTTTAAATAAATACTTTAGACTAACATTGTTTGCAAAGATTTTTAGGTCAGTAATAACATCAGATAAAACAGCTTTGCGAGCAGGTGTAAAAGACAGCCCTTTATCTAAAAGTCTTATCTCATATGCAACACGAGTTCAATTGGCAGGCTGATATTGCTCGATTGGAGAGAGTGAGGGAGGCAAATGGTATGTACACAGCAGGAGAGAAATGTTATTGTAGCTTTAAATGTTAAAGATAGCTTTTTTTGGTCTTTTGTAGAGGTGAATCAAATTGAGCATGCATATCCCAACTGTAAAAGCAAGTATACATACATTACACTGTAGCACAAACCAATTGTAGGAGTCCAAGATTAGTAATCAGAGGCTGTAAAAGGTAGTCTGTATAATTGGAACATGCATATGTGCAATATATGCACATTTCGCATTTCAAGGATTAGTTTCAGCAATCTGTAGTATAGTGTATACCTATTAGGGCATATACTTAAATTAGATACTTCAAATAAAAGAGTTGTATAATTGTATTAATGCATTGTATGTCACACATGATGATACTAATGTTATCTCTTTTTTTTCTCTCACTCCAACCCATATCTCTCTTTTTTCATTTTATTTTCTATTATGTGTCATCAAAATATCTCCATGTCATCTATGTATACCACATCAATCCAGAAAAAATGCTGAGGTTAGGCTCCAGTGTCCAAATCAAAGTAAAAAAGCAGTCTTCAGTCTTCAATAAAGGTAAAAAAGCAGACTTGAATCGAAGAATAAAAGTATAAGAAGTCTTCTTTATTGTCACACTCAGTCTTCAATAAAGGTAAAAAAGCAGACTTGAATCGAAGAATAAAAGTATAAGAAGTCTTCTTTATTGTCACACGAGTATACCACATCATTAAATCCTACACAGTACAGTGAGGTAGATCAGCCTGCTCTCACTCCACCAGTTCCAGCACCAATGTCCAGCATGTCTGGGAGCCAACCTGGCTGTACTGCCTCTGTTGCCCCTGCACTATCTGTGCCCTCAGATAGTACTGCCCCAGAAGCTGGAGCAGTGGTACCCTCTGGGAGCAGTGGCAGATGTAGTAATTTCATCACCCGCTGGGAGCTGCCTGGGTTGGTGGATATGGTTGTGCAGTGCACCATTGATGTATGCCTATGCCAGATAGAGAGGCTGCTCTCCCTCATGGTATATAGGAGGAGAAGACAGTAAACATTCCAGTCACCAGTGGAGTAAGGGGACAGTGATGACAGTCCAGTGGGAGAGGACTTGATTATCAGTGTCTCCAAGCTTAATGGCCATAAGCCTGTGTTCTCCCCTCCCTCCTTCACCCCAAACATGGTGTCCCTCATATTTTTGTGTGCCTCACCATTCCTGTCTCTTATCTTGTTTGCTTGCATTTCTTCCTCACCTCCCCAACTTACCAGACTCATACATACCTATGTTACTTACCAGCAGTCTTCTCTTACTAAATAAAAAAAAATGGGCACTTCTCCCACAAAAGAAAAAAAATGCCACATGCATAGCTCTCCATTTCACACAGGTCTCTTTTGACGAGTTGGTCCAATTAGCTATACAACACAATTACGTTGTTGTCACACCTCGCCCTGGAGGTAACAGTCCAAATTCAGCTAATATTCTGCACATATGATCAGTTTTTCCTGTTGTAGAATGGGTATACATGGTTCTTTCCTACATCCCTACTGCATATTCCTTTATTGCTTTCCCTTTGTTCTTCCCCCTGCTTGCTCTCCATTTTACCACTTTCCTAGCTACCCAATTTTAACACCTATAATCTGGTCAAAAAATAGAATCACATATAACAGACATAAGTAGTAGAAAAGCAATGGATCCCTTCAATTTCTAGCCTCTGTGTTTGCCCAGAGTTGGGCAGCATGCAGCACTGCCAAGCAATGTTTTGCGGTGGTACAAAGCTGTGGTTATCTCCGAGCATTGTCATTTAACCCTACTGTGCTATGCCAACACACAGCAACACTTGTACTATAAAGAATTAATGTCATTGTATTAGAACTATGTATTTAAAAGTATTACATACAGCTGGATTCGAACCCAGTATCATATGGGCTTAAAAAGAAATAGATAGTGAAACAGAAAGTGAAGAAAGTTTTTATTCATGTGCATCGGGTAGTGAAGATGAAAATAATGCTTATGACTTATTAAATACACATATGCTTAAAGATAATAACTATTTTTTACCTCCATGTAAAAATTCTAATATAGTACGTTTTGAATCTCTACTGAATACAATGTTAGAAAAGGAAATAGAGAGCTTTATGAATAAAAAGCATACTTATAATCTAACAAAATTGGAATGGGAAAAGCTGCAACAACTGAGTAAAAACTGTAATATAGTCTTTAAACAAGCAGACAAAGGGGGAAAATTAGTTATATTAAATTCTCATGATTATTATAGTATGTGTATGCAACATCTAGATAACAACAATGTATATTGTAAAACTAACATTAATCAGCTATGTCAAGCAGAAAAAGATTTTGAAAAATTATTACAGAAAGGTGTGAGATTACACTATCTAAGTCAAATGGATATAAATAGAAAAATAAATGTAAAGAATAGAAAAATTGCAAAATTCTTTTGCCTACCTAAAATTCATAAAGATCTGAACCGACCACCTGGTCGGCCTATTGTGTCAGCTTTTGGATATTTTACTTACAATCTTTGCACCATGTTACATGAAATATTGATAAAGAAAGTTCTGTTGTTACCTTCTTATATACAAGATTCATATGATTTCCTAAGGAAAATAAAAGATATATATTGGGGTGAAAATATGTACTTTATTACGGTGGATGTAGAGAGTCTCTACACCAATATTTCCCATATTTTGGGCTTGGAAGCTATAAAATTCTTTTTGAATGATAGTCCTAAAACATATTATGTCCTGGAACTGGTAGAATTCTGCTTGAAAAATAATTTTTTGAATTTAATGGCACTGTTTATAGACAAGTTACAGGTACTGCTATGGGGCAGCGTTTGCACCAGCCTATGCTAACCTGTTTATGGGGCTATTTGAAAATGAACACCTTTATAGGTTGCCTTTCTTTCAAAATAATGTTCTAAGGTATTTTAGATTTATTGATGACCTAATTTTCATTTGTCATGGGGATTGGGATACATCAGATAACTTCATTGATGAATTAAATAATAACAGATTTGGTATAAAATTTAGTGACATACAAAAAGGAAATCAGGTTAACTTCTTGGATATTTCGCTTAGGGGCAATAATGGCTTTCCCATATATACTAGTATTCATAGAAAATTTGATGAAATAAGCTGGAAAATGTGGGAGATAGTTGCCATCCCCCATACGTTGTCAGCCATCCCCTATGGGGACTTTTTCAGAATAAAAAGACTCAATTCTGATATTGATATGGCCTTTAGGGAGGCCTATAAAGTGGCCGAGATATTCAAAACTAGAGGGTATAACCCAGATGATGTAGAAAATAGCTTGCATAGAGCCTTTAAACAGAGTAAGGGCACTATTAGACAAAATAACTATGAAAGTAGCAATAAATATGGGACTGAACAGGAGAGAATGTTGTTTGTTAGAAAGTACACTAACTTCTGTACGATTGGTAATAAAATCATTATGGAATATTGGAATTTTATTAAAGAAGATATAACATCACTGAAAAATATAAAATTAATGACATCATATAGAAAGGGGAAAAATATACAGGACTTTCTGATACACAGCATTTATAAAAAGCCTTGTACTAATGAATTAAATGTTGTGAAGAATTTGGGAACATTCCCTTGTGGAAAATGTGCTATATGTAAACATGTTGTAAATGAAGTGAATAAAATAAATGGCAAAATTTTTGATACAAAAGGCAAATATACATGTATGAGCAAAGGTGTTGTGTATGTCATATTCTGTGATTGTAACAAATACTATATTGGAGAAACAAAAAGAATGCTAGCAGATAGGATAAAAGAACATATTAGAGATGTTAAAAATAATAAAATTACTAGTCCTATTGCTGAGCATTTTAACTCAGTACACCATGGAAATATTGAGAATATAAAAGTGTCTGTTCTGGAACATGTTCCATTATATTATAATGATGTTGATAGGCAAAAAATATGTTAAGACAAAAGGAATGCATTTTGATTATGAAATTTGGGACTTTGCATCCACATGGAATGAACAGAGAATGTAACTGGCAATGTCTTGTTTAAGACTATGACTTTAAATATATTCAAGCTATGTGATTTGATAGTTTAATTATGTAATTGATTGATTACTTGTTTTTTGTATATATTGCAAGTGTTTTATGAGTTTTACTGTTTTACTCTGTAAAGGCTGTTGGCCGAGGCGCTAGAGAAGGAACTGTTCAACGAAATAAATTTTATTGGAAGGTAGAGCTGGGACTCACTGATAGTCTTTGTTGTTTATATATTAAAAAGAAATGTGTCAATGCATTTATAACTGCTGCTTCAGTGTCAGTTAAGCAGCAGGGATGTTTTATAGACTAACTACTAACTTTCAGACTTTAGCTATGCGGCTTGTGTTTGTGCAATGCTTAATAAACAGAAAAAGCATTAGAAATGTGTATCTCACATGCATAAACACTTTGCCAACTGCCATGTAAACCACTGCACACCACAGTATAGAAAAGTAAGTATTATGGATTACTGCTGTTTACTGTCCATTTCCTGTTTATGACATTAAATTACATGTGAAAACATAAACTGAAGGCCCTATCTAACAATATGTCACATATTTACAATACAGCCATGTGTTGCCTCCCCAAGCACTGCAGCCCTTGTGTCTCAGTACTTGTTTCACACATATATCACCTTCACTACAGAAATTAATATCAAATGTCGTGATATACAATGCATATCAATCTGCTAACATGCAGAACTAGAAGTATTGACCCATAGGCCTAAAATGCATTATCTACATGGCTGTGGAAGAAATCTACATGGACCTTATCCACAGGGACATATGTGACCTTCGACCTTAACTGTTTGTGGCTTGTGGATTAAACTTCTGTTTCCTGTGACAGCATCGGTTCTATGCTTTATTGTTTTACCTTCTGGGTCATCATACTGTCTAATTTCACACTTGACTCGACCCATTTTGGTTTTGTGAAGGGTATATATTGCTTATTAAACCTAGTGGACTTTTTTGATAATGATCCCAAAGACCTGGATGATGGCTAGCAGGACATAACACCTATGGTGATTTATCTAAGGCCTTTGACACTATCCTCCATTCAATTATCATAGAGAAAATCTCCCATCTAGGGATTAACCCATACATTACTAGAATGATAACCAACTGGCTCACCGGCAGAACATACACTGTCAAAGCTAGTGAATGCACCTCGACCACTAGACCACTTACCAGTGGAATACCACAGGGATCTGTTCTGGGCTCTCAACTGTTTGGAAACTATTTCTCTGAAGTCCAAGCAAAGGTAGATGGCCTGAGGTACAGATACAAAGGAGTACAATGCACCCTTCTGTCTGTACCTCACCATACACCTGCAGCAACTGGAGAAAACACAGCGGTTTGTGACTGGGAGAATCCAGGGCCTCCAAAACATGACATACATGGAAAGACTGAAAGACCTGTCACTGGACTCTGTATCATGCAGGATGCTGAGAGGTGACCTATGCCTGGCCTACAGAGCAGTCTCAGACCTTGCCCTACCGGAAATGCTGGACATTTGCAAATCCAATGGGACAGGAATAATTAGCTCCGGGGATCTCAACCTAGCCTGTGACAAAAAAAGAACATGCTAGGGAGACGATATATCTCCCAGTGATTGCCACTTCTCTGTTACAAGCTACCACTGCATGTGAAGCAGTGCTCCTCAATGACCCTATTCAAGTACAATCTTGACAAATGGATGGTTGATTTTGAAGTCACCCCTGGGCTGGCACCTATGTCCCTCATGGACAGGGACAGTTGTTGCTGATCACAAAATTGCTTTGCTAACAATGACCATCTAACTATGCTCAGTAAGTGTACTTGTGTTTTTACAGAGCTAGGCTTGTAAATACCCTACGACCATTAGGCTAGTAACCTTCTATGAACCTATGAAGCTGTGAACCTATGGAGGCCTCACAACATCTTCTCTCCAACATGCCTGGCTGGTGTCATCCACTATAAGTTGTCCTACAGTCTTACAAAAGTCAGACTTGTGCCATGGCACTTGCATAAAGTACTGAGTTGTACAGTCTGTGTGCTTACATAGGTTCATAGGTTGGTACTAAGCTATTGGCCCTAGGGCCTATACAAGCCTAGCCATAACAATTCCCTGGCTATTTCTTCCCACAATATTTACTTCCTTGGACCCTTGTCTAGCAGGGTGACTGATGTGATCCCCAGGGTAAATGTCCTATCTCCCATCCAGTTGTTAAGGTTCCTTTTGAAGAGGGTCAAGGAGGCACTCTGCTTGAAATGTATGGGCAGTCTATTCCAGAGTATGAGAAGTCCCTGGGTCAGGAACCTATCTCTCCAGCATGCTTTGTTCATTGTGATGACAAGGTTTAGGCCCCTGATGGATTGGGATTTCTTTAAGTGTAGCATGTCCAACAGCTCTGGGTTTGACGTGGCTTTGTATGTTAAGCAAAGATTGCCTCTGAATAGATGATATGCGACAGAGTATAGCTGGAGTTTTTTTAGTCAGTCAACATAGGGCATCTGCTTTAGGCCTGTGATTCTTTTAATGAGGTATTTCTGCTGCCTTTCCAGTTGTTGCAGATGTCTTCTGAGGTACATACCAAATAGGGCGCTGTACTCTATGATGTGTCTAATGAGGGATGAGTACAGTGGGACAATGACCTCCTTTTTTCTGCATACATAAGTAGCTATTCTCACTGCAGTCAATTGGGTTTTGTGTGTGTGTATATGTGCACTTGCTTGACATTACAGAGTGCTTTTTACACCAGCATATGGGACATTGCTATTGCCGTATTCTCCTCACCAGACACTGCTGATGTCATCAGCTATATCTGATTTGTGGATGTGCACTATTCCCACTAGGGCAGGGTCAGAGACTGGCCTGGAGGACAGGCAGACATCACCTCATCCTATACGATACAGGCTACAGTGACATGGATTTCAGTCTACCCACATACATCATGAGATGGTTTGTATCCACTGTTTTCTTGCTAACCCATCTGGTGTCTTCAGCTGCTGCATGTGTCTGGTAAGGTTCATGCAAAAGAGATCATTATACTCTATATTAGTGTTGTGATGATGTTCATGTACAGTGCTGCAAGATAATCTTAAGATCAGAATACAATGGCATGAATTATGATGTGCACAACATATGCTTTCAATACCAGTGTGGATAATTGGTTGTCGAAGTTCAAATTGTTATGTATGTGTGTTCCCAGTGCTTGCATCACTGGGTTTCAGCATAGCAGGACTGTTGTCGATGCTGTAATGAGCAGGGAGTTTCACTTTGCAGAAGGCCAAAATGACGACACATTTTTTGCATTTATTTGCAGAGCATGTGGATTTGTTGCCAATCATTTGTTTGTGTTAGCTCCTCCTGTAGTATGTTATCATCATAGGTGGACTCAATGATTGCACCCAGTATGCAAGAATCAGGAAATTCGGTAAGCCAAAGGCAGTATACTTTATGTGAACTCTCAAAATTAGATTCCAAACAGAAAACGGCCAAGCAGAGATTCCTGGGTGCACCAATGATGACAGTTATACTGCTAAAGGTTGATTCACCAACTTTCACAGTATTTGTTCTGTCAGTGAGCCAGCTGGTTACCAATCTAGTGACATGAGGTTTAACCCCCATCTGGGAGAGTATCTCAATAATGCCTGCTTGGGGGATTGTTTTTAAGCCCTAGGCCAATTGAGTATAGGCAACATTCACTGTCTTACCTTCATCCAGGTCTATCACACAGAATCAACATACCTCTCAACTGTACAGATTTCTGCAGAATGTTCAGATTTTTGCCTCAGATTTTTGGTACATTTCTCATAAAACTGTTTTTTGACAAATCACTGGCAAATTATTGAGGTTTGAAGTCACAAAATAATGACAGACATTTGAGTTTCAGACTTCATACACTTTAGAAAATACATGCTAATGCAAAACCTGTTGTTCTATCACTTTTCTAAGTTCATAAGAGCAATATTTAAAAATTGTGCCCTATATTTGGACCTTTGTCCCCCATTATTTATTGCTTTGTCCAGATTTATTGCTCCAAGAGGTTGAGAGATATTGGCCTGTAACAACATCACAGATCGCTTATCATGTGACTTATCACATACATTATCCTAACATGGTTAAATATATACTTCAACACACCCTCCACACAGACTATGTTCCTTTAGAAGGGTGTTTTCAACATGCATCTGTGTGAGCTGGGGGTGGTACAGCACCCGATACATGCATGTATCGACACATCCTGACTCTACTCATCTGTGAGGTAGACCAACCTGTCATCATGGACCTTTGCTAAATGGATACTAATGATATCCTGGCTTTGTGCAACAGACCTGGGTGAGTTGTTAATGTTACATCATGTCTGTTACATCTGTTGGATGTCCTCACTGAGGTCATCAAGGGCATACATGACAAAAATGGCTTCAACCTTTTAAACTTGACAAGACCAAGGCATTTGACACAAATTCACACAGAGATACTCACTCAACACTATCAGATATGGCCATATACACCTACATCACCAAGTGGCTAGATCTGTGTATCACATGCATGGCACTGAAATATGTTGATGTGTGATGTGACCTTTATCCCAGGTCCAGTGATCAGGTCTGTACATCAGGGCTGTTTGTTAGGCCCTTTCCTGTCCATTATTTAAGTGATGGACATCAGAGATGACATGCACATCCTGTGTCCAAACAGCTGCCTGAAGAACTAGAGACTGTGGGCAATCACTGACTACAACTCTAATATTAGTATAATGCAGACAGTGTCAACTCACACCAACAATTGCTGACACAGCCATGGCAACACATGTAATGACAAGAATGCATGGGGGGATTTGCTGCATCAGGAAAACAAACACACAACCTAGGTATAATGTAGACATCACACCCTATAATAAGACCAATAGGTATGTGACTTGTGTCTTGGGGTAGATTGTAAGTGGAACATCCACCAGTACATGGGCACTGTGCTGACTGCTCCCTTGTATGTGACACAGCTACTGAGTATGTGAAGGACATCCACATCAGAGGCCATAATACCTCCAGAGGTCTCAGCCTTCTCACACCACTTACTGAGTACAATGCAACCTTCTCAGTGTACCTCACTAGACATCTTCCAGTGATGTGTAACTGAAATGTACCACCTTTGTCACAGTGAGCTGTCACACATCTTATTGGCCATATTCTTTTTGTGACATACAAATTATTGTCTGATGGTGCGGAACCCCCATCAAGTTGTTACAACCAGATGCATGTGTGCTACCTGTTCTGGTGTTGCACACAGTACACACACAGCTGTCTGACATCATTAATGGCATGGGTAACATTTGTGACAGTGTGGATTGTGCCATATACATATATATAGGTTCACAGCTTCATAGGCTGGTACTAAGCTATTGGCCCTAGGGCCTGTACAAGCCTAGCCAGTGTACGTGATTACCGTCATAGTGTGTGGACATACCATAACAGTTGGACAAGTGTGTCTGTGCAGAATCATCTCTGATCACTCTAAATCACATATGTTATGTCACAGGCATAGGATTATTGGTGGTATTATTCTGATATGTCCATGATTGTGCTTGCTTCTTTTCATTTTGTCCATGAGCCTGTACCTGTGCCCCACTTGCTGGAGACATCTGCTGAGATTATACTCATATTCAACCAAATCAGTTTGCAGAGCTTCACAATATGTAGCCTACTCCAGTTGTATGCAACATCCCTGATAGATGTCCTCTGCATTATTCATGTAAGGATGCTTATCTCACACAGGCGTCCTCCCCATTGTTATGTCACCTTGTGTGGCAGTCACATAATACACATGTTCACTGTGCAGTCCCCACTGTACCAGATTGATATGGGATTGGTGTTGCTACTACAACCGCCTTCCACTGACATGCCCTCATCTACTGTACATTAGGTTGTTTTTCTGTCCTCTTTCATCTGTATTCATTCCTACAATTCATCTGTGTGTCCCTATTCAGTACACACACTTCCCCTGAGTGTTTATTTTACATGGCAGTCCATGTACCATTATAGCTCATTTATACAACTTCAGTACAGAATGCCAGGAATGTAATTTCGCAATACTCTGCACTGTAGATGCACTGTCTTGTACTGTGTTTGGACTATATACTTAACAATCATACCTTTCAACTCTCCAGATTTTCATAGAATGCCCAGATTTTTGCTTTGTATATATTTTGGTGTGTTCCTTATCAAATTTGTGATTTTCTGCCATATCACTGAGATGATCTCCGGACTGATGTGGCTCAATAATTACATACATTTGAGTTTCAGACTTCAAATCCTTCAGAAAATGTATATTAACACACACTCCTGATTATTCTAGCACATTTCTAAAGCTATGTCCCTCTTTCTTGGTCATTGTCCACCCATTATGTTGGACTTTGTCTAGATGTCTTGTACTAAGATACTGAGAGCTATCTGTTAAGCCCTGGCGATCTTTGTGGCATTCTGAGCAAAACCTCAAACCTTCAGTGCTCTGACTTAACCAGGATTGCTATCCATGTTTGCTTACATGGTATCCTGGCCAGCAACACTGTTGCCAGCCATGAAACCTCACTTATTTACATTTAAATGTGGTGAGCGACATGAATATGCAATGAGTGCTGCTGCTCACTGCACACACATGAAAACTATGTGTAGACTTTGAGCAAAGTCTACACAGAGTTTACTGAATCCCTGGGAATATCTAAGCACAAGTTGCCTCTGCTCATACTCCATGCCCATCTAGTAAATAATCTGTGGACGCATCTCCTACCTTTACACCAAAATAATCGTCGTCTCACTTCTCCTTTACACCAGTAGACTAGAAGGTAGTTATTAAACTGGAGGAGTAACTTTGTTCTCATAAATTAAATCCTTTACTAACTAAAAGTGATAAGACTCAGTATCTTTTTTCACTTCTGAGATCAACCACTATGTCACTGAGCCCCGTCCCACAATTATTCACTGCTCTCTCTTCTTATTTATGTAAAGCTAATACTCCTCTTAACAGTCCAACTACCCCTTGATTATTTTCATTTTCCAAATCACATTACTTGGAGTGAATCTTATACATAATAAAATGTTTATGGTATATTCCAATACTAACAAACTAGATTACAAACTACCTTCCAGTCTTTCTAATTTTTCCATAGTTGAAAGTGCCTCTTCTTTTACTTATTTAAATCCCAAGTAATATAACAGTGTCTATTGCAAAGTAATATTTCTCTCTGCTATATGTAACTGTATCTGCTAATAGTTATACATAACCAGGGACAAGATTTATATAAAGAGTTAATAAGAATTAGGCACTAGCCACATAGGATAGGAGTACAGCATATAAGCTAACCTATTAGCTACCAATAGGAGTAGATATAAAAAACAAGTATGAAAGATGAGACTTATGATATTATAGCTTGGATGAGCATCTTGTGACATACATTTATGACCCCAGCTGGATTGAATTGACACTGATCTCTGTCTTAGATCTAACAAAACCTCTTTTAAAGATGAATGTGTTCATCTTTTTTGTTTTTCAGTAGAGAAGTTTTGATTTCTAAACAAGTTATAAGTGCTTGATTTATGCTTGTCTACAGTGCATAGTTCTTTTTTCCTGATTTTTTTTTTTTTAGGATTCTTAGGCAGCAGCTTTGTTGATCACAATTACCAGTTTTCCCTGTGGTGTGTGCGTGTCTCTCTCTCTCTCTCTCTATATATATATATATATATATATATATATATATATATACCTATACATGTATCTATCTATATCTATCTATATCTATCTATCTATATATATATATATATATATATAGGTCACCTTATTTGCCTGACAGTTCATTTCAGGCAGCCCATTTGCCTGAGAGTTCATTTGCCCGACAGTTCATTTGCCCGACAGAAATTTCAGGCAGCCCATTTGCCCGACAGTTCATTTGCCCGACAGAAATTTCAGGCAGCCAATTTGCCTGAGAGTTCATTTGCCCGATAGTTCATTTGCCTGACAGTTCATTTGCCCGACAGAAATTTCAGGTAGCCCATTTGCCTGACAGTTCATTTGCCTGAATGAAATTTCAGGCAGCCCATTTGCTTGACAGTTCATTTTCCCGACAGAAATTTCTGGCAGCCCATTTGCCTGAGCGTTCATTTGCCCAACAGTTCATTTGCCTGACAGTTCATTTGCCCAACAGAAATTTTAGGCAGCCCATTTGCCTGAGAGTTCATTTGCCCGACAGAAATTTCAGGCAGCCCATTTGCCTGAGCATTCATTTGCCCAACAGTTCATTTGCCTGACAGTTCATTTGCCCGTCAGAAATTTTAGGCAGCCCATTTGCCTGAGAGTTCATTTGCCTGAGAGTACATTTGCCCGACAGTTCATTTGCCTGACAGTTCATTTGCCTGACAGAAATTTCAGGCCGCCCATTTGCCTGAGAGTTCATTTGCCCGGCAGTTCATTTGCCTGACAGAAATTTCAGGCAGCCCATTTGCCTGACAGTTCATTTGCCCGACAGAAATTTCAGGCACCCCATTTGCCTGACAGTTCATTTGCCCAACAGTTTATTTGCTTGACAGTTCATTTGCCCGACAGAAATTTCAGGGAGCCCATTTGCCTAACAGTTAATTTGCCTGACAGAAATTTCAGGCAGCCCATTTGCCTGACAGTTCATTTGCCCAACAGTTCATTTGCTTGACAGTTCATTTGCCCGACAGAAATTTCAGGGAGCCCATTTGCCTAACAGTTAATTTGCCTGACAGAAATTTCAGGCAGCCCATTTGCCTGAGAGTTCATTTGCCCGACAGTTCATTTGCCCGACAGAAATTTCAGGGAGCCCATTTGCCTAATAGTTAATTTGCCCGACAGAAATTTCAGGCAGCCCATTTGCCTGAGTGTTCATTTGCCTGAGAGTTCATTTGACCGACAGTTCACTTGCCTGACAATTGGAAACAGGAAGCAAAAGGTTTTTCTCCTTTTCCCCACTGTAGTGCGATCCTGGAGTTAGAATATATAGTTAGGGAGGGGAGTGGGGGGCTAAGCCCCCCACCTACATTAGTTTTAGTGAACAATAAAAAAACAAACTATACACCATAAAACCAATGTAGGTGGGGGGCTGTGCCCCCCCCCCAAATATATATTCTAACTCCAGGATCGCACTACAGTGGGGAAAGGGAGAAAAACCTTTTACTTGCCTGTTTCCAATTGTTTGGCAAATGAAGTGTCAGGCAAATGGACTGCCTGAAATGTCTGCTGGGCAAATGAAGTTTAGGTCAAATGAAAGTGACCCATATATATATATATATATATATATATATATATATATATATATATATATATATATATATATATATATATATATATAAAAACCTATGTCTTATTCAAATGAATGATCACACATTGTATATGTGCATGCATGCTATGTAAATGCTGTGCTCTAAATGCATGTTTATGTAAGCTGTTATAAATAATGCCTTTTCTCATATGTACGTACATTGAAAATTATATGCAAACTTCCACTCTCTACATGTAATTTTACCCTTGCTTTCTAATATCATGAACTGCAGTATATATATATATATATATATATATGTGTGTGTGTGTGTGTGTGTGTGTGTTAGGTAGGATTTTAGTAAATACAATTCATTTGCAAAGACTGCATTTATAACCATAGATTCTGGCCTCATAAACGACATTTTATTTCCCAATGAATTATTTCATACAGCAGCCTTGAATACATGGCAAAGTATTACACTTGAAACAAATACTGGCCCATCATTCTCTAAGTAGGACGTACAGCTATGTACACTGTTGCAATTCATGTGATAAGTTATATAATGGAATTCGACAACGTCAGGCACTAATAAGCTGGGAAATTTCTGGAGTTAAGGACTTGTCATGTACATTTCCTTGGGAAATTGTATGAGCCAATACATACACATGTGAAAAGCTTCCAGAAAAGTGGAACAGACATGATAGAATTCAAAATGGCGGTCGATAGTGATTACAGGCTTTAATGAATTTTGGATATTGCTATCTGCACCAACCATTCCTTCTGAGAGTATTTTTGGTGTGAGTGGTGATGATATGATAACAGAAGTTCAGTGTAAAAAAAATCAGGGGGAGTTTAGAAACCTTACAGAACTGGAGAGAAGGTTTTATGGCCTATATACATGGGGTTAAAAGGTGACTCTCTTTTGACCATCATGTAACAATAGTTGTTAGGAGATCCTTTTATTTAGCCCATTTAATTGTCAGAGGAATATTATCCAGGGTTAAAAAAGGCAAATGCTCCCTTATACTCAGCATACTCATGTCAGTTATTGAGCACAATGCCCCCATTGGGATGTATCTGACTAAAATCACCAAACAACTAGAAAGACCCTAAAGGTTTCTACCAAAATAAACAGAGGCCTAAAGTCCCTGAGACACCAAAGGAGGATAGAAGTTCTATCCCTTTATTCAGTGTTTTATAGACTTGTGAGGGGTGATCTTGGTCTTATTTACCACACCATAAGAGACCCAGTTGTCCTGGACTTCCTGTTTCTCCACAGCTTTAATATCTCCACTAATACTAGAACCTGGGACCTGAATCTTAACAAACAGATGAAAAAAAAAACATGATGGAGGGACAGGTTTATAACCCACTGCCTCCTAAACCTCTGCAATAAACTTCTCCTGCTTGTTAAGCAGTGATGCATTATCTTCCTTCAAGTATAAACTAGATGATTATCCACAAATTTAACCAGGATTGACTGGTATGGCCATCCTGTAGAAAGGAGGCGCTGCCTGAGAGAGTGCACTGGCAAGATGCAAATGAGACTCAGTGGCCTTGGAATATCTATGAATCTATGACACTGGTAAAATGCAAGTATACTGGACTAATGCACAGGGTATTGTACAAGTTTAAAGGATGTTTCTCGGTTTGTTGATTTGTTCTGACAGCTGCATGATTTGTCATCTCCATTCTTCCTCAGGTTGCAAAAGTGGCTGCCTATCTGTTTCTGAAGTCAGAAGCTTTGCTTACTTTTATGTTTTTGCAGATGTTTTGAACAAGCATGTGGGTGTCATTGTCCAGCTGGGCCAATTTAAGTAAGTGCTGATGTTTTGTCCTGGGATACATGGGCCGTGATCCATGCTGAGCGTCTATCATGGAAATGTCTGGTGCAGGTGGGGAAAGGTTTCCAAAACGTTAAACCGCTGATGAAGAAGACATTCACTGTCTTGCTGGATGGTGACTATAGTCCATTTAGAGGAAAGGAAATCAAGTGGTTGTTTAGTTCACAGAATGAAAAACAGTAGACTTTCACCGAGGACTCAGTTTTTTGTTGGAAAGATAGTTTACCATTAGGCAGTATTTGTTAAATGACAGTCTTAGCACTGAGGTACTGATGATTTCATTAGGCTGCTATTTTAGCATGCAGTCATTTGCCTACAGTTGTACTGGATTTGTTAAAAGTGGTAATTTTCCACATACTTAGGAAAGCATGTAATGCGGGGCCCCACTGAAGTTTAAAGGCTCCCAAAATAAATGTTTGCTAGCAAATACACATAGAAGGTTAAAGTAATGAACTGCTAATGAGATTTATTCTGTAGTACTGGGTTTTATGCCATTCATCTCCATTCACAAAGTGTGCATGTGACTTAAGAATGTTGTGATCCTAAAGCACCATAGAAAAGAGGCACTTGTGTCTTACAGTTACCTCGTTGACACATGAAAACATATACTGAGAGCTGCAGATTAGTATGAAAAAATTCCTGAGAGAATTCAAATAGTGTGACTGCATTAGCAGATGGGATATAAATAAGCAAAACAGCTTAAGTGTTTGAAAACTGTAATAAAATAGCTATGATCCTGCACTGGTCTTAATGAGGGCAATAAAAACTATCACCTTGCTGTATAAATATACAAAATGTACAATTAGCTTCACATCTTTAAGTGTTTCTCTCATATAGTTAAATTCAACAAAATTTCTAATGTTCCTGGCCTTCCAATAAACAAAGGATGGGGCTTCAACCAAGATGTTAATAATCAGAAAAGGGTTTCCTGTGACAATAGCCCAGTTTTCTTCAGTAACATTTTTGATTCAATGATAATCCAGAGTGTATGTCAGGATGCAGCTATTTTTGCATGTGTTATTCTCTGTGGATTTTTTTAACATTCTCCTACTGGGGAGGTTGAGTGAAGGTGCTTCAGTCCTTTTCAGTTCTATAATGGGTTCCAGGCACGTAATGAAGGCAGACAAGGGAGGAGGTATACTTGCGACTGATACCACTAGCTACAACCAAAAGATTAACATCTTAGGTGAAGCTCCAAACGATGTGAAGTTAATTGTACATTTTGTATATTTGTACAGCAAGGTGATAGTTTTTATTGCCCTTATTTAAAGAAAATCATTAAGACTAGTGCAGGGGGTGACTGTGACACTACAAAAGTAATTTACAGGGCACAGTGCAATGAATGTGATGCATTTTATATGGGCAAGACTGTAAATTAACTTAAGTGCAGGATTTCATGTCAGCTGGCAGAAATCTGCTCTGAATGTAAACATAATGCACTAGCCAAACACCTTCCTCTTCATGAAAGACATGCAGGTTTTAAGTTCCAGATACTTAATAGACATGGGTGATCTTGAAGGAGACATCCCAAATGTGCTGGAGGAACGTGAACTCATGTGGCAATTAAAGCTGATCTCTTTTAGGAAGCCTGGACTAAACTACTACTGTTCACTTAAAAGTGTACTGGAACTTAAAAAATTGCCACATTGTTTACGTGACTATATTTTATTTTATTTTATTCTTCCAGTTGGTTTTAAATATCATGTTAAATCTGTTTTAATTTAAGTGTATATTTTGTTTCCATCATTATACACTTTTTCTTTTTTCCACGTTATTCAAAATGATGTGCAATAACAATCCTAATTATACAATAATATTTTTGTGGATAGTTTTTAGGGTTTTTGTACACAGACCTGAAGAAATCTAGAAGGACAAAAGCAATCTTTGTTAACACTAGGTTATGGGAATAGAATATGATTTTTACAACAGATTTTTTGCATGCAAAGTATATATGTATATATTTATATATATTTTTAGATTGTCAAATGGTGTAAAGCTTTATAAATTTCCAGCCATGTAGTATATTATCTTGGATAAAATCACACACTTAATAAGCTGGTTAAATAAGAGGTACCACATTATTATTAGTTTTATTTGAAGTACATAAGGGTTATATTACTATGACAGCTACTAATTAGGACAGGACCAGCTCGAATGTCACACTGTTGGGTGAAGGGATGTGAATTTAAGTTGTATACTAATAACACTTTGTTTTTTTTTTTTTGTTTTGTTTTAGACTTCTGTGGTGGTGCAGCGGTAGCGTTGTTGCCTCACAGCAAGAGGTACTCCCATTCGATTCTCGGTGCGGGGAGTGCCTTCTATGTGGAGTCTGCATGTCCTCCCCGTGGTTGGGTGGGCATTCAAAATACATGCGTAAAAGGGAGTGCCTTCATTGAAGGTTGGACGTCGAGCTGGCACCTCGGCGTTTGTGAAAATCTACTGCCAATCATTAGCGGAGCGGAGTTCCACTGTGGCGACCCCTAACCGGGAAAAGCCGAAAGACAACAACAACAAAAACTAATAACACTTTGTTTTACAGCACAATAAACCACTCCCTTGTCTGATAAATAGTATATATATAGTTATAAAGCTTGTAAGGAAACTATTACTCTGTTATTTTTGAAGTACTTGGATCACTTGTCTTCTTAATATAGGATTTTTGACTGGAAACAGACTGCCTACCCTGTTTGGATTATTTTCGAATACTTAATAATTCTGTACAATATTTTAAATTATATATATATATATTTTTTTTTTTAATTAGGACGAGTTTAAGTTTGCTATTTCTACTACCACTATCTGATCTGATTAATATGCAGTGATTAACTAGATACATCTTCCACACAGAGAAGTTTCTTATACGGTTTTATTTTTGGACCCACTATACTTTTTAGTGGGTTGTTTGAGACTTCAGGGATACTACGGAGATTACTTGTTTTTTGATTTTTCTAAGGTAGAGAGAATGGCATTAAAGGAGATGAGAAATTAATTGGAGACCTATGGTATCATTTTACCTCCAGTGCCTTGTCAGATTTTAACATCTTAAGGGAAAAATGTTATTTGTCAGATATGATGAGATGAAGTTAACCTCCTTTTTGCCAAGATTTGGCGAGTCTTAGACTAGATAGTTTAGTTGCTTATCTCAAGTGTGAATTATGAATTCCACAACTCTGAAAAATAAACCACAAGTCAATAAAAACATCACATTTCAAAATTCAAGTTTACATCATTAAACCTTTGTAGCAGAGTAGCGCTGTTTCTTATACCCACCAATGTGGAGGTTTCACCTCTATACATCTTCTACTAACATACACTAACTGTCAGAATGCTGTACCTCAGAGAAAGGAGAATATGCTAAGGTGCTCGACCTCAGGCTTTAAGTTACATATGCAGTCCGTGGAATTTCATCAGGCACCAAGTAAAATGTATGATTACACTTATTTTCCCAAGAAACTGTACTTGTTCCTTATATTCATGACACTGAGTTGTGCTATTTTAGGCCATTGCAATGTACAGGTAAGTGTGAAATTGTAACAGTGGACTTATCGGAGAAATAGTGTGATACACTGACCTAATATTAGAAAACGTAACAGAACCAAAAGTGCCGGACTGTATTTTATGGATATCCTTACCCATTGTAAACAAGACTACCACCTAGTTTGAAGTGAGATACTGATTACATAGTCTTAGCAAAGAAATAATAAAGTATTTGTATCTGTCTGCTTGTTTGCTTACAAATGGGCTGGAAAATATATGGAAGCATGTAGTAGAGACAGGTGACATGAGAGCGTAAAAGTGAGCAGAGCTGTGTTGCAATAAATGTAAACAGAATTAACAGGAGATGGGACTGAAGCAACAGACAATGGGGGGATAAACAGCAGTGGGGTGGAAACTCTAGCTGGCTGGAAACAATGACATAGCAGGGAAAGGTGAATCAATATGATTACAACAGGGGTAGTTTGGTTGAGGAAATGTGGTGTTAGATATAAAATAGGTGAGGATCTCAAATGGAGTCCTTCACTCAGAACTCTGCTGGTAGAGAGAAGCTTGGAGAGTGGTTGGATATTTGAGGATAGGCTTTTAAGAAGGGATGAATGCTATGTCAAGATTATGTCATAGCTGAGAAGGGCAGAATGGTGGACATAACACTGGTCTTATAATTTGTATAATTCACTGTACAGTCATGGACATAATTTCAAAGAGATAAGTCACCAGTGGAGCTCCCCAGGGTTTTGTGCTGGGACCTATCCAGTTTGCCATCTACTTTTCTGAAGTAAAAGGCAACACCAAAAGGCTCTGGCTGACTAAGTTTGCAGATGACCCCAAGCTATGAACAGTCATCGAATCACCAAAGGACTTAGCTATCCCGCAGAAAGGTTTGTCCCAAATAAATAACTGGTGCCAAAATCATGGACCAAAACTAAATGCCAAAAAAATGCATTATTGTATCATTTGGGAAATCATTTACCCCAGAGAACTACCACACTGATAATACTCCCATAAGAGATGACCCAGTTGTTTGCATTTCTGAAACTTATATGGACAGTGACCTAACTTTTGTTAGTCCGTTGATGTAAGAAAGTTCTTCTACATTGTACAACTTATAAGTAAATGGATTTTGTCTAGAGCTAGGGATGTCAATGTGCACCTTTACTCAGCTATTATTAGACCAATAATTGAATATAATGCCCTCCTTTGCCATGTATCTGTCCAGACATGCATATAACTCGATGCCCACAGAGGTAGCTTACTAAAGGGATACAAGGTCTAAACAACATATCCAACATGGACTGACTCAAAGCCCTTTCACTATACTCAGTATACAACACACTGATAAGAGGTGACCTGCATCAGGCATACAAGGCATCCTCCAATGCATTACTGTTGGATTCACTGCACATCAACAAGTCAGATGACATCAGAAATACTCTGTCTAGTGATCTAACCCCTCTTTTGCAACATCAACAGAATAGTTTGGAGGGTATATCTCAAAGAAGATACTGCTGTTCTGGAACAATTTCCATTTTCACATAAAACAAAGTTCATCTCTGCCCATATTCAAGCTCAGTGAAGATCTATGGATGGAAAACAGAAAATGTACCCCAGGACTGCCCCCTGTACTGATTATGGACAGAGGCAGCTTTATCCCATGCATGTATCCCTTAAATTATTTATGTTATGATCTCAGTTAATCTCATTGGGGTAATTTATAATTATCAACCATGGGATGGGTGAAACCAATCTCTAACAAAATGGGATAGGTTATTTCAACAACAAAAAAAGAAAACTGGTTAGGCTTAAAATGTCCCCCAAGGACAGCTAGCCTTGCACTTACCTATGAGTCTGTAAGTGAACAAACAGTGCTACCCAGTATGCAATCAAAAGAACTGTGCATGTGGAAAAGTATGTTGTACTCGTGAAAGCTTCTGTTTGAAGTGTAGGATTAGAAAGATTAGAATAAGCAGAGAAAGAAGTGGGGGATTTAAATAATTTTGAAAAAAAAGAGGGTAGTTTACATGTACTTACTAGGCATACAGTTTAGGACTAGGAGACCACTGAGGAGCCCTGGCCCAAATTGCCATTTCTGAGGCAATAATCTGATTAAGTGATGTGCTCAAACCTCAAAGTCATAATTCTGTGCGCTAACTGCCAGAACATAGAATCTTAGATGTTCACCTAGTGAGCTTGTTCTAAGTATTGTTAACCATCCCAACAGGGAATGAGGGTAAAAAGAGATGAGATACAGCGAATAAGACAAACATTTGGGATGTTACTACGTCAGCAGTGAGGTGCTTACGGCAAAATGCAAATCAGTTTATAAGATTGCAAGCAGTGTACTACTAAACATCTGTGAGCATTATTAAACTGTACTGAATTCAGCAGGCAGGCAGTATGTTACTATTATTAAGCCCAAAACATGTTTGAAACCTGTAAACAATTATATACTTTTAAAAAAATATATATTGTCATTTTCAGTTAACATGACAGAGACTGACTAATAAATTCAGATCAAGTAAATGAAATTAGTGCATGCTTCATTTGAAAACTGATCACCTACAGGATAGGAAGAGTGCCTATGACTCAAAAGGCACATGTATGCTATACTTGTAAGATGCACAATCACTTAACTGGGAGATTATTTTTATACAGCCCACCCAAAGATAGTAATACTGCTTCAGCAGCAGAATATTTTTGTACCCTATCAAAAAATTAGCTAGCAAAAGTGCCAATGCATTCTGATTGACATATCATGTAGCTGTAAGACAACAAAATCCAATAATGCTATGCAACTTACAGCAGCAGTGACACAGTCACAGTGGTCAAATTCAAAAGATAATAAGGTGAAAAATCAGATGAGAAGGCAAGACATGTGGAAAATGGATTAAATATAATTGCAAGTATAGAAAACTTCTGGAAAAACCTCATGTTGCTCAGGATCAAACACAGGAATGGTTAAGGAGAGGCAAATTCAAACCAAAAGATGAAGGGTTGATATTGGCAGCCCAAGATAGTGGGCTACGTACATGTTGGTTTACAAAGTCTATTGAACATGTAGGAGAAACAGACAAATGTAGGTTTTGTAAAATAGAATTGGGAAACAGTTGCACACCTTGTTGCTGGCTGTGACACATTAATGGCAGAAGGACTGTATACTGAAAGGCACAAATAATAGACTGAGACTGTTACGAGATTGAGATTGGTTAAACATTATGGTAAATGGAAAAAAAAAAGAAAAAAACGCCAGCCACAGAGCATAGAGATCACCCACATACCCACAGAAAAAGAAAGATGCTAGAAGTTCAAAAAGAAGAGAAGGAAGAAAAAAAAAGAAAAAAAAAAATGAAAAAAGTTCAAATCACTACACTCAATTACTACAGTGTCTTATGTACAGATAGACACAAAGAGTAAAATAATATGATTTGTAGACAGGGAACAAAGCAGGCAAAGACAGATAGACAGTGAAGGAAAAGAGTAGTAGTAGCAGAGAAACTAGTCTGAAAGACAATCTACAATCATTATGATATATTAATCGCATTTAACCCACATTGCACATTGGAGGAAACATTACACTGTCATTGATTAGGTGAATTGGCTGACATCAAAGACTGAAACAATACTTGAACAATAGACTGAAATAATACTTTAATTGTACTTAAACTTAGGACTTTGGTCCCTTCCGTGGTCAGTGTAATAGAATCATGGTAATAGGAAAACAAAAAGGAATGGAAATGATTAAAGATGTGATGATATACTTAAAAAGTATATAAATTGTGAAAAATGTAATAAATCAGTATCCATGATAAATCCACAGTTATCCCATCCAAATCCACATTGCAGCCATGCTAAAAAATACAGTATAAAAAACAAGCCACCCAAATAAAAAAACAAGAATAACCTCCCACCACCAAAATAATAAAAGTAGTAACCATTTTTTTCACATAATCCTTTTTTATAAAAAATAATCTTTTTTTAAATTAACATTTTAATAAAAAAATTTATTTTAAATAATGACTTTCATTTAAAATGAATGCACTACTAAAAAATGCAACAAAACAAAAACAAAGAACTTATTGAATCCTGGCAAAACTTCCAACAAAGTTATTGAAAATAAATGAAAAATAAAATGATTTAAAAAAATAATTTAAAAAACAATATTGAAATTTAAATAAATCTTCGACAAACATCAAAACAATGAAAAGAAATTGTCTAAATTACAAACAATTAAATTGCCCTGAAAATAAATTTCATAAATAATTAATAAAAAATGAAACTTCTGATAGCACTATTAAAGCAGTAATTATTTAAAAAATAAATATTAAATACATATTTTAATTTATTAAAAAAAATTTAAAAAAAGTGCCTTACTAATATTATGAATTAAATATAAAAAAAAAATACTAAAAATATAAACAACCTAATATTTGTATTAAAAATAAAAAATATATGTAAAATTTAATTAATTAATTAAATTATCTAAGGAATCAATACTATGAAATAAATATTTGAAATAAAAATAGAAAACAAATAATGAAATAATAAAATAAATAAAAAAAAAAAAAAAAAAAAAATAAATATAAATAAATAAATTTATTTTATTATTTTAAATATATATTTTCTATAACAAAACTTACATATTTTTGTTGTTGTTGTTAAAAACTTTTGATATAGAATGAAAGCAAAAATTAGGGGATTAAATGCATCTTAATTAGTAAAAATGTTTAAAATTATATTCTACTTCAATATAGATTATCTATCCAGACTTCGTAATTTTAAAAGGCACATCAATGAACATTTTTCATTCTGGATAGAATAGAAGTCTGGATAGATAATCTATATTGAAGTAGAATATAATTTTAAACATTTTTACTAATTAAGATGCATTTAATCCCCTAATTTTTGCTTTCATTCTATATCAAAAGTTTTTAACAACAACAACAACAAAAATATGTAAGTTTTGTTATAGAAAATCAAGTGTTTATTATTAAAATATATAAAATAAAAATTTATATTGATATCACATAAAAATCAAAGATTAAAATTAAAACCAATAATTAAAAAAATCCAAAGAGAGAATTTATCTTTATGGTTCAATCACCATTCATGAATATATGTCATAACATGTAGCCTTTTTCCAAAGTTCTGCGCACCATCATTCATTTATTTTTTTATTTTTTTATTTATTTATTCATTCGATGATTATTTTTTCATCTATTTATTCAAATAATTTATTCATAGTATCGCTCCTTAGATAATTTAAATCATATATAAACAAATTTTGATTAAATTTTATTAATAATACAAAGATTCAGTTTGTGATTATTTTTAGTATTTTTTCAGTATATTAAATTCATAATATAAGTAAGGCACTTTTTAATTGTTTTTTAATAAATAAACGTATGTATTTTTAATAGTTATACTGACACCATTACTGCTTTAATAGTGCTATCAGAAGTTTCATTTTAAGAAATTTCGTCATGAACTATTTTTATGGCGCAAAAATTTATTTAAACAATTTCTTTACATTACGCAGATGTTTGTCAGTTAGTCTGAAGAAGTCCGAATATTATTTTAGGACGAAAAGCGTATTTTAAATTTCAAACACTTCATTTTATTTTAATAAAGCAAATTGGATAAGCGTTCAGCCTAAGCAGATTCACTTTGTTATAAGATAGGCATGCTACTGGCTTGCTTAATTTGTCAGCTATTGCAATAAATGACTTTTCTCTACAACTGAAGTTGTGTGCATAGGATTGTGTTTCTGTAATATACAACAAAACTATCCCTAGACGCTTTCATAAGGCATACTATATGCAACAGATCAGATCGCCCAAGGGCATTATTAAAATAAAAATATGAGCCAGTTCTGTTTTAGAGGATTGCATAAAAAAATTAGCAAAAAGCATATAAAGACTTGAAACAATGACCACATATAAAAGTATACAATCACTAGAATACTAAGAAATAATAAAGTACAGAACACTCAGCTGAGATATACAACTAGAATAATGGTGACAAGATAAGAAAACAAAATAAAATTCCATCATACAGTGGTATTATTTAAAAAAGGCAGAAGTTTTCAAATAATGACATTATATAACAGCAATAAACCATGTTTGGGTATGGATAAGCAGGCAATAATGCCTGTCAGGGTGGGCATTATTGAGGAAATAGACTACTGAGGAGTGCTCTGAGGCTGGACTTTAAAGTCTGTTATTTTCCTTATAATACCCACCCTTGTGGGCATTACTGCACTTAGATGAAGGACACACTGTTAAATCACTTCACACACACACACACACACACACACACACACACACACACACACACACACACACACATATATATATATATATATATATATATATATATATATATATAATGTAAATCAGTTCTTCTGCCGACTATTTCAAAGTTGCTCCAGCTTATGTAATTGTTGTTGTAGGAGGAAATTTTTGCATCAAAAATATGTCATGTTAAGTATTTCATTCAAACACACACACACACACACACACACACACACACACACACACACACACACACACACACACACACACACACACACACACACACACACACACACACAAACAGATAGGGCCAGCAGTTACAGCCACTTTTTGGAATGAATACACCTGAGATGTCTTATTGTGATCAAATTAATGAAAAAATGTTCATACAAATAATTGCTACCCCCTACCCCATGCCTGTCACCAGTCTCTGAAATTGCAGAATATCCCTAACTTTGCCTTATATTCTTCAAAAACTCTATTTTCTGATGTATCACTAAGGATTGCAGGCAGTCAAATAAATCCAGACCTTACACTTTTGTAGTTCTTATTACTCATGTTGACAAAAAGCCTCGTGCTTTACTTCTGAGTCCTGAAGAGCAAAGAAGTTAAGAGGTATGCAGTCTCTGACTTTATTATTATCTTATTTTTTTTTTAATTTTATTTGCTTTTTTATACTTACTAAACACCAAAGCCATGCTTAGTAAAAAATGTTGGTCCTTTGTTTGCTTTTACAGTCTTTGCTTCATGGCAGTTTCAAATATACTGCCATGAAGGGGGTCAGTTTGTTTGGTGATATCTGTACATTAATACCCTGTTGAAAATGTTCATTTTTCAACAGGGTATTGATATCTGATTACTTCACTTGACCAAGAATATGAAAACAATAGCAAAATACAAGCAAATGTGTCGGAATGTAAAACGTGACTGTAGAATTTAACAGTGAAGATGACATGCCTAGATGCAAAATACTCAGGTAGCAAAAAATTCTAAATTGTGAGGGCATAGAATTCCAGTGAGAAGTGGAGCATTAGACATGTAAGGAAATATTTGCTTCTGATTCTGGTGTAGAAGATTTCATACTCTCTGAAAGATTAAATGGAGATGGAAAAAGTAGAATACCACAAACACTAATTTGTTAAATGTTTTCATTTTAATTAATAAAATTTACTGGCTTATAGACCATGAGGAAAGGTAAACATTTTAGGTGATTTAATAGACAAGTAAAGCCAATCTTCCCGATCAGGTACTGCCTAGCAGGTTTTATATATGGAGAAGGCCCAGATCGTGATTTATACAATCATAAAACCCATAAAATAATTGAGTTGTGGTTCCAAAATAAGATTAAAAGACTGAAAAAGTTGTTGTTAGCACTAAAAAAATCAAAGGCCCCACGAAGTTTAGCAGAATCAGATACATTGGCGTAATATATGGGGCAGATATAACTCACCTGCAGATATTATATTTAAGAACACCAGCAGTCAAGTCATGTCTACCACATTGTGAAGGTGTTTAAAAGTATACCAGACTTAACAACAGACTTGGCAGTTTTATTTATATCATTCTAGTTGGTGGTGCATTTCTCCTGACCTGCTGAAATATGGAACAGAAGGGGTATTTATTTCTGTAAGTATAACATACAGGTGTGTGACTGTATTATGTTAGAACATCAGCAGGTTATTAAGTACATTCTCTACCAAATGGTGAGCCACAATATCTCATAAATTGTAATTTTGTTATGTTGTCATTTATATAGGCTAAGTAACATCTCTGAATGTACCTCAAAAGAATATGGTGTTTTTCAATCAACACTTGCAATAAGCATTATGCAACCCGAATAATTACTGCTATACCCTAATGCTGAGAGGACAGGATTCACTATAACCAATGCAGGGCAAAACAAAGTAGTCATTAAAACTGGTTCATGCTCTAGGCTCCTCAGGTTCAAAACAAAATTACATAATTAAATACAGGTTTCCTGGAAGACACACTTTTAACAGTCTTTTTGCAGTTTAAATTTCTATTATAAATCGTCATTTAACTATTATTGCTGTTACCCATGCATTTGTTTTTGTTGGATTGCATCCTAACCCACCCAGAACTAAATATTTATTGCTTATTACTGAAAAGTCAGAAAAAACTCTCTGCAAGTAGGACCACGTGCAAGGCAGGAACTGATACAAGTAGACAAAAAACGCCAGCACCAAATAAGACTAATAAATTAAATACATAAGTATTTTATTAAAGTATAATAACATCCCAGACTGGTTTCAGCCAACAGGCTTTTTGGCTGAAACCAGTCTGGGATATTTATTTGGTGCTTTTCTCTGTATTTGGTGCTGGCGTTTTTTGTCTACTTATTACTGAAAAGTACAATATCTAGAAATGTACTACTGGTGCTTTAATAAGTATGCATTATTTGATATGGCCTTCCTCTTTGAATTGATTTGTTCCATGGACTTTTGCTATGGTCATTTTCTGTGAGTTCCTGCACTTTTTGTCTGGTTTCTAGTTTAATTTGATTAGCCTTTGCACTCCTTGTGGCTCCAGACAGTGATTTTAGAGTTTTTGGCCTGCTTCCTAGGGGCAGTAGAGGGCAGACATGTCAGATCTGAGCTGAGCTGAGAACCACTGTTGGAAATCTCCAAGTACCTGTTGTTTTTTTCTTGCCTGCATAAACGCATCACATTTCTATGATGTTGCTCATCAGACAGTGACAGTTAGCAGTGCCTTGTGTAGTCGTAATCACCTAGAACTTAAAATTTCCGTATAAAACTACCCCTGAAATTTCCTCAGTAGTTGTGCATAGTTTGTGCACTTAGAAGCACCCACCCCTTGAACTTGGTATTAGGCAGACTTGATAGCAATTTATACACTTACAGCAACCAAACCTGAGTAAATACTGCCTATGTGGACACATTCACAGGAATCCTGTATAACCATAATAATGACTACGTAAACACAGCTAAACCTTTCTGGAATAGGGGCAGGACCAATTCAAAAAAACAAGACATCCTAATGGAATCCCAATATCAATAGGTTGTATAACAAAACAAAGAAACTTGTGGCAAAAATTAGGAGGTACAGTACCCAACAAGGTAAAGAAAAGAAAAAAAAAACGCATCAACCTAAACACTTAGTTCAGGAGCAAATCAAATCCACCAAAGCTAATACTGAGGTAAAAATTTGCCTCCTAGGCCAATGGCAATCATAAAGCATTTCTTCAGCTATGTCCAATAACTCTCAGTCAATAGACAGCAATGTACTAAATGGTGTCACTTATAAAGAACTGGAAAATATAGCAAACCTCCTGGCCAACAAATTTAGCTCCAATTTTACCTTCTTCCTCCTAGATACCCCTCAGGAAATTCACACATCAATAACACCCCCACCTATAACTAAAAATAAAGTGCTCACAGCATGGCAAGAGCACTACATCAATAGGTTCTGATAATATTCCCGAATTTGTCCTTAATAGCATAAAACATGAAATATCATATCCACTAAAATCTCTATTTAATCTCAGCATCCAAACAAGCTTTGCAGCAAATGAATGGAGGAATGCAATGGCTATCCCACTGCAAAAGGGTGGACCATCCACAGACCTATTAGCCTGACTAGCCTTTATATGCAAGGCTATGGAAAGAATAATTATGCATATCCAAAATGAAGACATACGTAACTGACAAACACTGGACCCAAATCAGTCCAAAATGAAGATGTCGGTAACTGACAAACATTGGACTCAAATCACTCCAAACTGAAGACATAGGTAACTGACAAACAATAGACCCAATTCAGTCCAACATGAAGACATAGGTAACTGACAAACATTGGACCCAATTCAGTCCAAAATAAAGACATAGATAACTGACAAACAATGGACCCAAATCACTCCAAAATTAAGACATCGGTAACTGACAAACATTGGACCCAAATCAGTCCAAAATGAAGACATAGGTAACTGACAAACATTGGACCCAAATCAGTCCAAAATGAAGACATCAGTAACTGACAAACATTGGACCCAAATCAGTCCAAAATGAAGACATAGGTAACTGACTAACATTGGACTCATATCAGTCCAAAATGAAGACATAGGTAACTGACAAACATTGGACCCAAATCAGTCCAAAATGAAGACATAGGTAACTGACAAACACTGGACCCAAATCAGTCCAAAATGAAGACATTGGTAACTGACAAACATTGGACCCAAATCAGTCCAAAATGAAGACATTGGTAACTGACAAACATTGGACCCAAATCAGTTCAGGCTTGTCATGGACAGACCTTGCCTTCTCTTCCCAACATGGCAGACTTCTTTGAGAAGGCCACTAAAGTAATGGATGAGGGCAGATTGGTGTATACTTCTTACTTCAACATGGTCAAGGCATATACCCCACATGGTCATTGAAGACAAGCTCACTAAATTAGGTATTAACCCATACAACACCTGCTGGATAGTCACGACAGACAGGATCAAAGAAATTAGGATAGGGATGTCTGCCTCCATAAAAAGGAAACTTACTGGTGAGGTACCTCAGGGCTCATTGCTGGTGTCACTCCTGTTTGGCATCCACTTCTCTGAAGTCAAGACTAATGTCAGGGGTCCCTGGCATCACGACACAAATATACTCTAAGAGGGCCTGCCAGACTAATAACTAGTACCAGAGTCATGGCCTAAATCTTAATGCCGAGTAGTGTATTATAGCATCTTTTGCAAAGATAGCCAAACCAGCAAACTACTACACTGATAATACACCCCTAAGAGTAGATGCTGTGGTCAGGGACATGGGAACACATGTAAACAGAGATATGGCAATTAACTACCATGAGTCTATTGTAGTGAAGAAAATATTCCATGTTGTACAACTTATAAGCAAGGATATCGCATTTGCATCCAAACAAGTCATTGTTTGGTTGTGGTCTCCTGTCATAAGACCAGTCATTGAGGACATAGCCCTCTTCAGCATGTACCTGACCAGGCATACTGTATGTAACATGGATCCACAGATGTCCCTTACAAAAATAACTTAATGTCTTATGCAGACCACCTCAAACCAATGTCCCTGTACTCAGTCTCCTACAGGATGTTGAGAGGTGTCTTATGTCTGGCCTACAAATCGTCCTCAGATACAGTCCTAATGGACCAGCTGCAGGTCTGTAAAACAACCATCAGAAACACCCTATCCAGGGACCTAAACATCGCTGGCAATAAAATTTTATTTATTTATTTTATTTATTTCAGTTTGATTATTTACATTCAGAGCAATAGGAATCAATTGTCTAGAAATAGGCATCAGTGATTACGGGACAGTTGTGTTATATACATGCTAAGAGTTGAGAGAGAAATTGAAAGAACAGAAGGTGATGGAATAAGATTGAGTAAGGTAAATAGAAAAGGAGAGGATGTAGTGAGGTTTGCATCAGGAGTTTAGTAGGCTCTATGGGGAAATGTATTTGTATTTATGTAGGGTGAAAGCATGATGTTCAGATCTCAGGGATCTGGTTGGGATGTAAGGGGAAGGATGTTTGTTAGAGCTAAAATATTAATTTGTGAGCAGTGGTGAGTTCCAGACAGTTCAATGATTGTAGGGAGAGGCAGTGGTGAGTACAGGTTTTGGATTTGGTTGCGAATTTGGAGATTTTATTGTAGCAAGTTTCAAGTTTAGAGGTGAGGGAAGAAGACAGGTTAGTTAGAAGAGGGGCTCCATATAGTAAGGAAGGAAGGAGATAGGTAGTTGCTAAAGTATGCCTGGAGGAGTTGGAGAGAAAGCGGTTATTCCTGTAGAGCATACCAAGTTTTTGGTGGGTTTTCTTGATGTTTTGTTGATATCAAATTTGAGGTATTCATCTATGGTGATACCTAGGAGTTTTGAAGGAACCACTTCTATGGCAGTGTTGTTTTGGCTAAGGACTTTGTTTAGATTTATTAGGGTTGAGAGAGAGATGGTTGCAGTGCATCCAGTTCTCAGTAGTGGGGATGACAGAGTGAAGGTTATTTATGAAGATGTTGAAAAGCATGGGTCCAAGGATGGATCCTGGCAGGAATGAGGAGGTAGAGTTATTCCATCTGACAGCTTGTGATCTGTCAGATAGGTAGCTGGAGAACCAGGAGAGGGTTTCAGGGAAAGATGAAGGTTAGAGAGATGACAGAGTAGGTGATTGGGCTTTAGAAAGATCTAGTAGTGTTGAGGATACTAGTTTACTGTATCTAAGAAGGATAGTAAGGCGTAAATGGTGCTGTGGGCAGGGCAAAACAAACCTGGTGGGAGTTATGAGGTTATTTTGGGTTAAGAAAGGCATAAGTTGGTGGTGGACACATTTTCAAGAATTTTTGATATAGGTGAAAGAAAGTTGGAGATATTAGTGTTTTGCCTCCTTTATGAAGAGGAAGGATGAAGGCAGCACGCCAGAGTTTGGGCAATGTAGATTCTTTTAAAGATCTATTGATTAGGATGCTGATAGGGATGGCTGAGGAAGGAGGAGGGTATGTTGTCAGGGCATTTGAGCAAGGCTTTAGTTTAGTGAGGAGTCTCTTTATAAAAGTAGTTGGAACAGGTTTGAGATTGAAATTAGGAGGAGAAGAGGAATGAGAGTAGGAAGGATTGTTGTCTGGGAAAGATTTGGTAAGATTAGCTATAGAGTCAGTAAAAAATGTGTTAAAGAGAGAGCTGAGTTCTGAGTCAGTTATGCTAGGGTCAGGGCAGGGATTATTCCTGGATCCTGGGAGAAGTAGGGAATTAATAGATTTTGTTAGACTGAAGTTTATTATAATAGTTTTTGTCAGAGATGATTAGTTTTTTTGCTTGGTTGTGAAGTTGTGTGTATTGAAGCAGGGTGGAAGGTATCTTATTCTTCTGGTAGAGCTTCCAGAGTTTGTCCCTACAATTCATGATTTGTTTGGTTTCTTTGGAGAGCCATGGTGCAGAATTAGTTTTGATTCGTTTGTTTCTTGGAGGGCTTGGGAGTTGAGAATTGTTAGGAAAGTGGAGTTGAAATGTTCTACTGTCAAGGGAAGAGTATTTAGAATTTGCCAGTTAATGTGTTTAAGAGTGTTTGAAAAGTTAGAGATTATGAGTGTGGATGAAATGGTGCTGATGTTTAGTTGTGTTGTTTGAGCGATGTATGAATGCAGGGAGATGGTCACTAAAGGTGTCTGGGATAGTGCCAGAGAGTGTTATTTTGTTTGAGACTAAGATCCAGTCGATGATGGATCCTGGGGATGGTGTTTATTTGATAGTGTGAATTACTTGGGTAAAGTTGTACAGGTTAATGAATAGGGAGGGAGAAGGAGAGTTAATTTTATTCCAATCGATATTAACAGGGCAAAATAAGGCATGTTGATGAGACAGGCATGTGTCTCAGGGGCTCCCTCATTTATGGAACAGGCTTCCCTTCCATGTGAAGCAGAGCTCTTCCCTGCACTTATTCACATGAAACTTGAATCAGTGGATGGAGAACCACAGATAAACCACTGGTCTGGCACCTATGTCTTTACTAGAGAGAGAGAGAGAGAGAGAGAGAGACAGAGTGCTTGCAAATGCTTGACCATAAATGCCAAAGTATAAACAGTCCCCACAAAATCTTTGGGAACTATTACTTAACATTTTATTGGGAAACATTGCTAGGCTTAAGAAGGCCCCCTTTGGTCATTAGCCTAGTATTCCACTATGATACTATTATACTCTATCCTACCCATCCACAAGATGTACAAATATAAGAAATGATCTATTTCAGTATCACAGTGTCAATTTTCCTTCATTAATCTACAGGACACATTTTTTTTTAATTCCTAAGTATATACTTGGCTAACAACCATCAGGGTATAGGCCCAGCCACCCCGAGCCAATCCAATTACCACTTGTAACATTTGTATCTAAATTGGAGAGGTATGCTAGTTAGGAGGTTGCTAAAAAAGTTATGTGGGAGGGATATGTTAGTCAGGAAATGTTTACCATTGGCCTCTGTCTATAGGAGACGTAGGGGCCATTCCAGGGGTGAATTTAAAAATTTCTCGTCTGTTAGAAACTGATAGTAAACATTCCCTGCCTATAAAAGACACCGAGGCCAGCCTGGGATGAATATAAGATTTCCCATCCAATGGTCAAGGTTACATTTTAATAGGATTAGGGATGGACATTGCTTCACAAGGATGGGGGAGCTTTTTCCAGAGCACTTCTCCTCTGAGACATATCTGTCTCTCCATGTTCTATTTATATCACAAGCAATGTTTAAATTACTAGATCTAGTGGTTCTGGCGTTGCTCATTTTGTGGAAGTGCAAAATCTCCAACAGGGTCAGATCTTAGGATGACTTATATGCCAAGCACATATTGCTTCTCAGCTACCTGAATATAGAGGCAGGGCTCTAAGGCAATCTCTGAAGGACAATGTGTTAATAACATGGATTCTCTTTGTGAGGAATCTCTGTGGGGATTTCACCTTTTGCATATGAATAGTCGGGTATATGCCAAAGGGAGCATTGCACTCAACAATGTGTCTGATAAGGGTCAAGTAGATCGGTACTATAACTTCCATGGAGCTGGATGCATACCTCTCAACTTCTTATCACAAGAAAACTGGTCAGAGCCTAAAATAATATAATGGGGGAAAAATTGCTAGAACAACAGGATTTGAGTTAGCATACATTTTCTGAAGGATACAAAGTCAGAAACTCAAATTAATTTGTGTCATTATTTAGTAACATTAATCCTTAGTGTTTTGCTAGAAAACCACAAATTGTATTAGGAACAGCCAAAAATATGAAGAAAAAATCTGGACATTATGTGAAAATCTGGACAAATGAGAGGTATGCCTGGATGCAATACCCTGTGGTGATGTAGAATGATTTTCTTACTACCTTGGCTATGTATTGGTCAAAGGACAGATTACTATCTACAAATGTTCCCAGATCCCTGACTACTGGGTCAACTCTTAGGATTGTCTTACAGATGGATTATCCTATTATTAGCCATAATTAAAACTCCAAAAGATGTGGACATCCTACAAAAGGGCCTTGCTGAGATAGATGCCTGGTGTCAAAGCCATGGCCTCAAGCTCAATGCCAAAAAGTGCATTGTCATTCCTTTTGGTAAAAACTCAGTACACATGAACTACCACATAGGTGGTAGTCTACTTAACACCGAAAGTGTGATAAGAGACCTTGGGACACAGGTGGACAGTAGTCTCTACTTTGATAATCACATCTCTACAGTAGTCAGGAAATCCTTCTATGTGGCACACCTCATCACAAAAGGTTTCTCATCCAGGAAAAAAGAGGTCATTGTTCCCCTCTACTAGTCAATCATTAGACCCATTATAGAGTACAATGCCCCTTTTGGTATGTACCTCACAAGACATCTACAACAACTGGAAAGGCCACAGAAATACCTCACAAAGAGGATTACCAGCCTCAAAGAGATGCCCTATGCAGACCATCTCAAAAAACTGCAGCTTTACTCCATTGCATATCGCCTACTCAGAGGCGATCTCTGCCTAACACACAAAGCTATGTCAAACCCAGAGCTTTTAGACATGCTCCACTTAAAGAAATCCCAATCCCTATGAGCTACACGCTCTAGGGACCTAAACCTCGTCACCACAATAAACAGAACATGCTGGAGGGATAGATTCCTGTCCCAGAGACTTCCCATACTCTGGAACAAACTACCTATCTATATCAAACAAAGCTCCTCATTAGCACTGTTCAAGAAAAATCTTGATGATTGGATGGGAGATAAGAATTTCACCCCGGGGATCACCTCTGTGGCTCTGCTTGACAGTGGCACAGGAAAATAATTTTCTTGGGTGGCGAAAGCCTGGGTACCTTTGGCTAGGCTTATATAGGCCCTAGGGCCAATAGCCTAGTACCTACCTATGAACCTATGAACCTATTAATTTGCCTGTGTAGATATTTTCCCAAAATGCATTATCATGCACATCTTTGCATTGTATGTCAATATGTGGCTTTGGCACCAGTCACTTGTGTGCATTAGACCCTCTTGCAGGATGTTAGCATCAGGGGTTGAATTTATGATATCTCCCAATTTGCAATCATCTGCAAACTTGGTGATCCAGTGGGCCATGACTTTAGCCTTGACCTTTGAGAATTAGATTCCAAGCAGAAGTGGTTCCAGCACAGAGCACTATGGTGCTCTGCTGGTGACCTGCCTCTTGCTGGAGATGGTCTCACAAATCCTGACTTCTTGGGTCCTATCTGTGGACCAGTTGTCAATCCAAAGAGTTATGTATAGATTTATGCCTAGCTCAGTGAGTTTGTCCACAATATCTGAGTGGGGTAACGTATCAAATGCCTTTGCCAGATTTACTTAGGTTTTATGCACCATTTTCCCTTAATCCACTGCTGTGGTTACCTTCTCAAAAAAGTCTACCAGGTTAAGTAGGCATGACTTTCCCTTGACAAAACCAAACTCAGATGGGACCAATATCTGTAGGATGCCAATGTCTTTCTTGATCATTTCCTTGAAAATTGATTTTATGGCTTTTCACATTAGACTACTCAGACAAATGGGTCTATAGTTTCTGGGGTCAGTTGACGGTCCACCCTCGTGAAAATATATAACCATTGCCATCCTCCACTCACTTGGTACATAGCCTGTTTTGACACCATAGCTGAAAAGTGACTCAAGTAGTCCTAATAGGTCATATTTCAAGCTATTTAGGAGGCAACCTGGGATATTGTCAGGCACCAGTGAAGCTGTAATTTTGTCCTTAGGGAGTGCTGCTATGACTTGCTCCCAGTTGGAGGGGTTATGCTAGAAGGAATTTTAGAGGGGCAGCAGGGGGAGTGAGGCCTGATGTTTGAACTGAATTTGTCAACCCACAGATTTGCTGTGTCACTGTGCTCAGTGAAGGTGGTACCATTTACCACCAGTTCTTACCTTTGATGTTTTCGACATAGCAGTAGACAGCCTCGTGGTTGTCTTTAGCCTATGTTATCATGACCTTCTAACTAGCCTTTCTGGCTTTAATTAGTCCTCTTAGTTTCCTGTTTAGTTTAACTAGTGAGCTCTTGTCATTATGAGAGTCCATTTTCTGATTTTGGCAATTACTTTTTTTTCCTTTTATTACATACCCTGTTGATTTGGAGTCCACTAGTGTGTTTTGTTTTTGTGGTTTGTTTTGGGCTTGCTTCTTGTAGGTACAGCAGTCTCTCTGCAGCTATTTACATGTTTAGACAGTATTTCTGTGAACAATTCTGCATAGCCTGTTGTGGCATTGGGGTTTAGGTGGGCCACTGAATTTTGACAAACTGTTGCTTAACAGGATATTGTTTGCTGTAGAGTAGCTCCTAACTGCAACAGGTGTTGCTGGGTTTTTCAAGCTGATTTTTATTTTGAAGGAGACAACTTTGGGATCTGATCTGAGTGAGGATGTGACCTGGAGGGGGGGATTCAACACTGCCAAAGAATGTCTATGTGAATAGTGGCCAGAGACAGACATAGAAAATGAAAGTTTTAAACTAATAGCAACAGTTGCTTCCATGCACACTCTGAAGCTGTTTTATTTTTGCATGTATGAAGGATGGATGAAGGCATTTCAGGTATCAGATGGCTGGCATAACTCTGATACTCTTTTTATGGGTATATACAATAGTTTAAGGAAGCAATGGTTTTGCTAAAATTCCTTTTATTTTTAAATATAAGTTGTATTAGAAAGGTTTCCTAGTTCCTGTCGATCACATGTAATGGTATATGATTATACAGAGTCTGTAAAGAAACTAGAATTTGCAATGTGGTGGGGGATGGGTGAACAATACACTAGCCATTTGTAAAAGGAAGCGTTAGCTGAAGTATTCAAAGATAAGCAAATGCTTTTTAGATCAGCAGCTTTCGATATCTTCCTGTCTGGTTACTTCAGCCGATTTCATTCTTCCGAAAAATGTTTACTTTGTTGTCTAGGAAAGTGACTGACACCTTGGAGAGGAACATGTGTCTGTGTGTTGGGAGCATGGGTTTACAAATCCAGATGAAAACCTGGAATGAAGACAGACATTAATGATGTCTCAGTACGAGGAAGGCATACAGACAAGAACAGAGTATTCCACAACTCAAACAAGCCAGCAAAAGTTGGCCAGAGGTGCTGCTTTTACTGTCTTGGCATTAGCAGTGCTACAAAAAGAGACATTTATTCTGTACAGACTGTGAAATATTTTTACCATTTTTTGCACGTAATGATGATTGAATGCCTCCTGCTTGTGCCAGTCAGTAGCTCCAAATAATATAATGTCCAGTAAAATGTAAAATAATGTGCAAGGAGTGGATTCTCTCACAATAAAGCAGTCTCACCTTATACTAGGTCATTAGATGTGAGTGGACATTAAAGAATTACAATTTTTATAGGTTCATAGATAGGTTCATAGATTAATACTAGGCTAACTGCCCTTGCGAGCCATTTTAAGCCTAGCCAATTATCCCTTGTGAGACTCCAACCCTGCACCTTGTGTTTGTAAGGCAAACACCTTAACCATTAGGCCCTCCCAACCCAACCCTACTGCTCTTGCCAGCCATTTTTTTAAGCCCAAATTGTTTGTCCATGAAACCCTGCAAACAGTGTTTGTTGTGTTTAGCAAACTTACATTAAGCATCTCTCTCAACCATATTATGGCTGAATAAGCAAAGAAATTCAAAACCTGAAACTTGCTGTAGGGCCGTAACTCTCTGCCAGGAAATAACAGCCGCCTTTAGAGTTGGTGAGTTGTGTATTACTCCTTTCACTGGCAGTATGCTTTCTTTAATATTTTACTTATTAAATTATGCTGTCTGACAAACTCAGACATGATCTCTGCAAGAATACTTACTGTAAAGGTGGGCACAGCCAGTCTGGAGTCCCGCTCTGTGCCATCAGCACAGAGACTTTCCCAATGATGACATCATGACTTTATTTATTCCTGATGGTCCTGTGTGCAGTGAAGCTTTTGTTTCCTGCAGAACAATACTTTTCTTTACTTCCAGTCAAAGTCAGACTCTATATGTCGTGTGTGTGTGTGTGTGTGTGTGTGTGTGTGTGTGTGTGTGTGTGTGTGTGTGTGTGTGTGTGTGTAGAACACAGTAACAATACTAGAAGTAATAAAATACCCCCTAAAGTTCACCTTCCAGACTTGAACCCACTCTTCAGCCACCCCCCAGCTACTTGCTGCCATGCTAGTAGCTAATGAGTTGAAGACAGAAACATCAAGTCAGGTGTCAGAATAACCCAGTAGGACAACCTTGCACCCCTGTAGTTTATGCTACATTTGGCCTCCAAGCTACTATCTAGCAATTCTGTTACAGCCAGCCGTGCAGATCCTCCCATCCCCAGAATAAAAATCTCACATCACTCAGGACAAGGTTGCCATAATGGTCAAGGTGTTTACCTCACAGACACAAGGTACAGGTTTCAATTTTCACCTTTGATCACTATCTAGTTATTGACTAGGCATGTAATAGTCTGCAGAATGATTGCCTAGTATTTAGCAATGAGCCTATGAGTACCACTCTAATCACTAGTATACTTTCTTTGCAAACCTACAGTGCATTCTAGCAAAACCATCCTGTACTGCAGATCATCTTAATTCACATTTTTTTTCACTTTTTCTATGCAGAGTGAGCTCCCTGCTTGCATCACACCTTGTGTATTAGCACGTCTGTATCTCTCTCTCCACTGATTCACTTTCATATGCTTTATGCTATGGTGGTATTTAACTGTTTTATGCACGTCTGTATCTCTCTCTCCACTGATTCACTTTCATATGCTTTATGCTATGGTGGTATTTAACTGTTTTATGCACGTCTGTATCTCTCTCCACTGATTCACTTTCATATGCTTTATGCTATGGTGGTATTTAACTGTTTTATTTAGTTATTTAATAATTTGTTACTAAGCAAAAAAACTGATATTTGTATACCATTCTAGGTACAACTTGACCACATTGGTTATGGCTTAAGCATAATTAATTTCACCTAGCTAGGCAGTCTGTCTTTTGGGAACTGGTCGAAACTAGAGCACCTACAGAAAACATTGACATAGGGAGAATGTGCTAACTCTACACAGACAGTAACTGGTAATCAGGATGGAACCTTTAACCCAGGAGTTGTGCCATTGCAACCCTAACCATTGTATTATCATGACATCAACATATGGCAATGACTTGCTGGAAAAACTGTCCAGACTTCAGACACCTATCTTTTGTGGGGCTCAGCTACACTACAGAGTTTGATGAATTTAACCTACCTTTTGGTGGACTTGTCACATTTTTCTTTCAATGATTCTTGTGTAGTCTCTATGGTTCATAATACAGTGATGCTCTACACTGCACCAATAACATTTGGGTGAAGACTCAACCGTCCTTCCTTCTTTCTCTCAGTCTCTATGGTTCATAATGCAGTGATGCTCTACACTGCACCAACTGTCCTTCCTTCTTTCTCTCAGTCTCTATGGTTCATAATGCAGTGATGCTCTACACTGCACCGATAACATTTGGGTGAAGACTCAACCGTCCTTCCTTCTTTCTCTCAGCTCGCTGTCTTTTAGGCCACTATTCACCTGCTACTCTTCTAGGTGCACCCCACCCCTTGTGCCAGATGTTTAATTTATTTGTAGCACATATAAGTCTGCAACTCTCTGATACCAGATGCACAGTTAGGTCACCTGATATCTTGTACAGTTCAAAAAAAAAAAAGCCCTTCTGTTTTGAAAGTGTATCAAGCAGCTTGCTTCAGTTGCATCCCCAAGCAGCTTGCTTCAGTTGCATCACCAAGCAGCTTGCTTTAGTTGCATCCCCAAGCAGCTTGCTTTAGTTGCATCCCCAAGCAGCTTGCTTCAGTTGCATCCCCAAGCAGCTTGCTTCAGTTGCACCACCAAGCAGCTTGCTTCAGTTGCATCCCCAAGCAGCTTGCTTCAGTTGCATCACCAAGCAGCTTGCTTCAGTTGCATGATCCCATACTGAATGCTTCAGCCATAACAGCAAAATGCAGCATCAGCATTCATTTATTAAGTCATGATATCTGTGCAGCTTCATAAAACAACCACTGGCATCTACCAATTACACCCCGTAACAGCTTGTGCCAAGTGCAGGTGCCTTTTCACCTCACCCTAGTTATGATTTTGTCCTGCATGTTAAAACAGTGCATTTCCCTTCAGGTTTATAATGCAATGCCTTCAATCTTGTGTTTCTAATGCTTGTAATTTCATTGAAGCATAACATTTCTCAAGTCCTCACTACTCATGAACTCATATACTTAATAACAGGTGGTCTTCTGAGTATCATGTACCTCTAAAATACCTAAGAAATTACACCTGCTCTCTAGCAGGAAACATAATTGTAAACTGTTATTTTCTCTATTGTATCTGTATCTAAACTTTGTAACATGGAGCTTTTCTCCCCGGGCCTCCACTGAAAACGGGCTCCCTGAGCCCAGTGGACATCCCCGGTCATCAAACTGGAAATAAATAAATAAATAAAATGATTATAAAGTATAAGTATTTGTTTTCTTTATGAGAGAACCAACGCTTTTCTTCTACTTCTTCCTTTAATCCTGTCCCTCCTGTTCTTTTTAAATCATCTAAACAGAAAAGAAAACTGTAGAGAAATTGGAATACAACGCTAGAGAGTTTAAAGTGATGAAGACTCATTCAGGTACCACAAAGGACCAGATGGTGGTGACAAAGAGGCCTAAACCTGGTTGCTGAGCATTCTGTCCTATTAGCAGCTGCTGTGGGACTAGTTTCTCCCTTGACAATGGTGCCTCTGTACAATGCCTGTTGTCCTGCCATTACCCTGCAGTTTATATTTATTATTTATGTATTCATTATTTTACATTTGTTTACCGAGATAGTTCAACTGGATATATGTCCATTTTCAGCGGAGGCCCAGGGAGAAAAGCACCAATTAGACAAATTACAAAGATAACATTTAAAAAATATAAAATATAAAAAAGTATAAAAACAACATTTACAACAAAGAATAAAAAACAAAGTGAATATGTACAATGGTTCGTGGTGTTCCCTAATAGGGATACACAATACACATGGTCAGACACAATTAAAGGCAGGAGACATTAGATAGCATACATAGCTTGGTGAAATAGTTACCTGTTTGATATTTAGAGATTCTCCTTTCAGTATTTAACTTAATCAGAATTGGTACACTGGCAGAGCCAGTTCATTTCGAGATACTGTTTGAGGTTATTTTTGAATAGACCTATGGAGGATTGAAGGGTTAAATGGTTTGGCAACGAATTCCAGTTTTGCCAACAAAGTTGGCAAACAGGGATTCACCAGCAGCATTGTTAGCTTTGTGGGTTTGGACAAGTAGTTTGTTGGCTGATTGCAGGGATCTCAAGTTGCTATAGGGCTTAATGACATTTATGAGTGAGGGAGTATCCTCAGGGTGGTACAAAATTTTGTGTGCTATTTGGAGTTGATTGAATTGAATTAGACTGGGCAGTTCTAGCCACTCTAGTTGTTTCAGTTTCTGGCAGTGGTGGGTTCTGTAAGTGGAGCCAGTGGCAAATCTGGCAATATGGTTGTAGCTATTGGAGAGCTTACCTAATTCCAGTTTGTTGAGGTTTGAGAGTACCAGTGAGGCATATAGTAGAGTAGAGAGTAGGTGTGACTGGGCAATTGTAGTCCTAGCCAGTGGTTTTGTTTCTATACCATGACCCAAGCTTCTTATTGATGGCCTGTATGGTTTTGTTGACCTGTAGGTCAAATTTAAGATTGTCTATGATAACCCCTAGATGTTTAGTGTGTTGATCTGGGGAGATAGTGGTACCATTATTTGACGTGACAGAGAAAGTAAGTGTGGCAGATTTGCTGGTGGGGGTGAAGAGTAGAAGTTTAGTTTTATTGGGGTTCAGCAGTAGGTGGTGGTTGGTGAGCCAGTTCTCAATAGTGTTGAATGCATTTTGGGTTAGGGCTTGCAGTTCAGATGGGGAGATAGCTGTGCAGATCAGAGTGGAATCATCTGCATATTGAATGCAGGTAGCTTTAGGGATATCAGTATGAAGGTTGCTGATAAAAATAGAGAAGAGTAGTGGACCCAGTATGGAGCCTTGAGGGGCACCAAGTGTGAGAGGTAGCTGGCTGCAGAGTTTGCCCTGCCATAATACGGCCTGTTGTCTACCAGTCAGGTAGGACTGGAACCACTGGATTGCGTGCTTATTGAGGAAAATCGATTTGAGAGAGATAATGAGATTAAGCGCAAATCCTGTACAGCTTTCTATGCGTGCAAAACCGAACGTAGATTGCGTGACAGAATATATGAGCACATGTACTCTATTGATAGGAAAAGCATGGACAATGCCCTGTCTAGACACTCTCAAATGTCTCAAGGGCACACTTTTTCTTTTAAAGCAATTGATCAAGTAAAGTAGATGTAAGAGGAGGTCCAGTTTCATTACAACTTGAAGAGTTAGAATTATACTGGCAGTTGGTATTAAATGCCTTTTGTAACACTGGATTAAATGAGGCATGTAATATCTTGTGCCTGTTGAAGCTTAAAAGTTTAAAGAGGTAAAATTATCTTTAACATCTAAAGAGAGTTAAAATGACAGTGTTTAAGAGCTATCTAGCCGTATGTATAATCATGTTGTTGAGAAAAAGTTTTTTAAATTGTTCACAACTATTAGAGTCAAAAGTAACTTTGAGATTACTTCTAAGGCTTAAAGTTTTATAGTACATGACAGCGGTGTTTTGAGATTAGTATCCCTTTAATTTTGAGTTTAGTCTTGTGACATTTTTCTAGTGCACTTTTCTGGTTGGCTCAATGATGTCATATGATGTTTAAAATACTTTATTTAAAAGTGGATGACATTTTTAAATGTTATCTGATGAAGTTACTGTACCTACAATAAGGAAAAGCACTTAATTAAATACTTTGATTTTACTATTGGGCTTTGTTTGTAGTTGTTTCCACTGTGCCATTACAGAGTTTTCGGTTTGTTTTTTCACGTTTTTACTTTGTACAGACCTTTACAACATTTAACTTCTCAAAGAGTCTCTGGATGCTTTCTGAGTTTTAGCCACTTCCTTAATTAATTTTTCTTTTACTTCACTGCAGCTGCCTGGGGTTCCAGTGCCAGTGGGGCAGATAAACACAAATAAACCAAAGTAGTGGATAAACTGCACGAATCAACCAATAAATCCAAAAAGAGCCAAAGCAAAGCATGGAGAAAAACTCAGTTTTATAAATTTATTAAATCCACACAAAAATGGATATGGACCAAATTAAAAGCACATACAAAACACCATGAACGCCTTAAACATTCAACCTTGCATTTTTGTCTTTTTTACATAGACTTCATCAGATGACCAGAATACTAAAGGAAATCCATTATTTATATAAAAACAATTAAATGAGTAACCTATGAGAAGTTAATCACCATTTTTAAAAAAACAATGATTCCACAGCTCTAATTTTGTTTAATCATTACTTGTTGCCACTTGAACATCTATAAAAATAACATTAATTTAATGAATTCACTTAAAATTGTCTGTTTAAAATAAGAAGTAGTTGATATGTCAAAAAAACCATTAAATAACTTTTAAAGTTAATTTTAAAGTGCTTATGATGTATTTGTAAAATACAGAGAAACCTTGTGACAGTGGCAGATAAACACAAAACTACTAAACCAGTTCTCTAATCCGAAACTCAAAGTGGTAGGCACAATGAATATGTTAAAAATTTATTAACAAATAGATATAAGATCTTTCGTCTGATAAATATTCAGACTTCCTGATAAAGGCCTGTTTATTTATTTTTTTTGTGGGGAGGGACATCAAGGGGTATCTGATGCTAGATCAGTAAATGCAATCATTGGAAAAGTAAAACTTACAGTATGACTAGAGAATAATCTATATTAGTCCAGAGTCTGCATTATTTCAAAGTATTTGTCTTACTCAAAGGTATAGCTATGGTACAGTTATAGGACTTATGCTAGTGTGTGTGTGTGTGTGTGTGCGCATCTTTATATATATATATATATATATATATATATATATATATATATATATATATATATATATATATAAAAACATAACATAGAACTTATGTAACTTTCTTTAACTTTCTAGACTTTGTCTCACATTACCTTCTCTATCCTAGGCACATTACATGCATTCCTATCTGCAGAATATAAGATTTTACTTCTGGTGACAAAACTACTGTTAGCCCTTTTGAATGATGTAGGATTCTAAATCTGACAGACACAACTATTAGTTTACTGTAGTAAATCCTTGTTGTTCATGTATATGTTGCTTTGAATATTTTCTGTAAACCAGTTGTTGATTGTTTACTTATTTTTGTAAATGTTAATCTGTAGATCATGTGGAGCTTTTCTTCCCGGGCCTCCGCTGAAAAAGGGTTACTTAGCTCAGTTGGACAAACCCAGTCAACAAATGTAAAATTAAATAAATAAATAAATAAATAACTATTTGTGTGTGTGTGTGTGTGTGTGTAGCAGAGGTTGTGACACAGCCAACCATATTGGAGATGGCATGAAATGAGGCAAATTTTCTTACAAAAAATGCATTACAAGTCTAACAGTGAGTTTTACAATTTATTTGTGAAAAATGTATTTTATTTTTCAAATTGTTGGGTCTCACAGCTTGAAGTTTAATTGTAATAAGGTAGTTTTTTTGGTGGAAAATATGACCAGACTATAATATTAGTTTAAATGGTATAACTTAAAATATTAAAAGTGTTAGTGACTCACTATAAATAATAGATGCTCCTTTAATGTGCATGCTCCTTATAAAAAAGCTAACGTAATGGAATTACTGCTTAGTTATAAGCCAAAGGTTCTATATATTGCAGTCTCAAACTACTGAAGTCAATAATCTGCCGTTTTCTAAAGTGTAATCCCACTTTTTGTGGCTACAGATTAACTAATATTACATTTTTGGAAAGGTTTCAGAGAAAATTTTCAAAAAAAAAAAAAATCGTATCGATAACAGAATTAAACTATTGGTTCTCAAGTGTGTTTTCTCAGTAGTTGCTTACCTTGGGTGTCTTTGTGTCATTTAAGTTTGAATTCTCATTTGTCTTTTTATGGACGATCTCTCCCATGAAATGTCTTGCATAACCGTAACATGCTCTGACATTGTTGTTTACTCTGCAGGAAGTTCTGCTTCTGTGATGACATGCTGACATCACATATCGGTCAGCAGGGTCCATTATCTAGCCAGCAAGAGGAAGAAATGTGTACAGACAGTGAATGTTCATACTGGGACAGCTGTACTTTCATTTTTTATGTTAGATAAGCACTATTGGTTGATCTGGTCCTAAATCCCCCATGCCTTCTGCACTCCTTTTATGTGAAAATAAATATGAGGGTTGCTTCTGTTTAGTCGTCACATAATAAACATATTATGTGCAGCACAAATTCCATAACTCATCTCTGATTTTGTTTAATGTTACTGAATCTTACTTTTCATCTGTCCATGATTTTTGCAGGTAAACCTCTGATTCTTACCCTGTCCATCCATTATAAAACTTTTGATTTTAAATTAAATCACTGAGGATTAGTCAGATACTAATGCTAGATATCAGAGTTTCATAGTTAACAGTTAATTTTCTCTGGAAAATGCATGCTAATGCAAAACCTACCCCATTGATAAACAGTCAATGTACAGCATTAAAATGATAGTTGCTTTTTAGAAGAAAACTGAGAAAAGAGACCTAGACTACTAAAGCAGGAAGTGCAAGAAAGATCCAACTTTGCATCAACAAATTGACACGCATGTTGATGCCAGACAAGAAGTACCTCCCTTGTAAGTTTGTAGAATGCGACAAGAAGTACCTCCCTCGTAAGTCTGTAGAGTGCCAGTGTGACAAGAAGTACCTCCCTCGTACGTCAATGGAGAGACAATGTGACAAGAAATATTGCCCTCGTAAGTCTGTAGAGTGCCAGTGTGACAAGAAGTACCTCCCTCGTAAGTCAGTGGAGAGCCAATGTGACAAGAAGTACCTCCCTCGTAAGTCAGTGGAGAGCCAATGTGACAAGAAGTACCTCCCTCGTAAGTCAGTGGAGAGCCAATGTGACAAGAAGTACCGCCCTCGTAAGTCTGTGCAGAGCCAATGTTTGCAAGCAGGAAATTACAGTAAAATGAAATGAGAATATCCAGTAAATTTGATTTGCAAGACACCCTGTCTTCTCCGAAGAAAGAGAAAGATTGCTGGTATGTGCACCAAAAAAAAAGGGTTGTGCATGATCTTTAAAGTGAAAGGTTGTCTAACATGACTCTATTTAGTGTTCACCATCCCCTTATTAGAGGAAAATGAATTATTGCGTATAATTTTCTTGATGATGACTGAATAAAATCTGTTCTAGAAATCAGGGCTAATATGGAAAATGCAAGACCATGAGAAAAACTAATAAGGCAATGGGTAAAAAAATTATTTATCACCTATCTGACCCCAGAACAATGGAACAAGCTGCCATGTATTGCTAGAAACATATGTTTTATTTATTTATTTATTGACCGGGAAAGTCCACTGGGCCCAACAACCCATTTTCAGTGGAGGCCCGGGGAGAAAAGCTCCATACAATCACAGAAATTTTTACATAACATCAGCTTAAGTTTGAAAGTCAAGAAAGTTTTTACATAATACAAATTGAAGTAGATATACTAGACAAATACATATTATAGAGGTATACAATACAAGAAAATAAACTCAGTGTGCTACATTTTTAATAATTCTGTTTGTTTATTCTCATATGTAAGAATACTGTATAATCAATTTTGTTTATTCAGCCACAGAAATAAAGAAAGCAAGAGAGATTGGATATGAAGACAGTGTAAACTGCAACTATATTAAGTTAGTAAAAGTATTTATAGTGTATAGTGGTCAAGAAATTTAAGGTGGTTTAATCATGTGACTACAAGAACAGACAAGGTTATTGAGATAGTGTTCTTTTAGTGCAAGTTTAAATGTTTTTAGAGAGTCTAATTGAGTAATAGAGAGAGGAAGTGGATTCCAAAGTTTGGCAATGGCATGGGAATAGAGAAGTTGCCCAGCTCTTTTGCTGGGTTTAGTTATGGTTAAGAGTTGTTTGTTGGAGGACCTAAGATGCTGAGTAGGGGTGTGTGCTTGTATTATAGTTTGAAGGGATGGGCAGAAGTTTAGATTATTTAGTAGTTTGTGGGTGAGAGTAAGTTGGGAGTAATGTAGGTTATGAGGGAACTAAACCAGTTTATAGATTTAAACGCCAGGCAATGATATGTGCGTGTTGGCATGTTGGAGACACACATGGCTATTTTATAGTAGCATGACTGCAGTTTGTTCAGGAGAGATGTGTGTAGGTTAGTGAAAATGGGGCAGCCATAGAGGAGGGAGGGTAGAAGTAGACTATTAGCTAGTTTCAACTTGGTAGACTTGTCCAAACAGAGTTTATGCCTACAGAGTTTGCCAAGCTTAAAGTAGGTCATTTTGATTTGGCTGAGTATATGATTCTTGGAGGATAGTTTGTCATCAGTTGTGATGCCAAGTAATTTGGCTGTTTTTACAATTTCAATTTCTGTATTGTTTTGGGAGAATATTGTAAAGTCTAGAGTTAGAAGTTTGGTTATGAAGAGTAAAAGTTTTGATTTTTTGGGATTAAGTAGCAGTTGAGCTTCATTAAGCCAGGATTCGATGGAAGTAAATGCATTTTGTGTTAACTTTAGGAGATCTGAGGTGTTGTTAGAGGATGTAATTATACTTGAATTGTCCACATATTGAATGAGTGTACTTTGCAGGGATGCTTTATGGAGATTTGTAATAAATATGTTAAAAAGCAAGGGCCCAAGAACAGACCCTTGGGGAACGCCTGTGTTGTTGAGCAGGTAATCGGATTGCTTACTTTGCCAGCTAACAGATTGTTTTCTGTTGTGTAGATAGTTATGGAACCAGGATAGCATGTGCGAGGAGCAGTTTATGATCTCAAGTTGTAAAAGTAGTTTTGAGTGGGACACTATATCAAACGCTTTTGATAGGTCTAGTAGGATCATTGATGTTAGTAGGCCTGCATCAAAAGCTTTGTATACAGTGTTGTAAATGACAGTAAAGCTGCTGTTGAGCTGTGTGCTGGCCGAAAACCATGTTGTGTGGGTGCGAGTAGGTTATTGTCTACAAGATGTTTTAGTAATTGTGAATGAATATACTTTTCTAGAATTTTAGATAGAGGTGAAAGTATGGAGATGGGCTGGTAGTTTGATAGATCACTGGTGTTACCACCTTTGTGAAGGGGAGTAATAATTGAGTTTTTCCATAGTTGTGGGACATATGATTCAGAGATTGATTGGTTAATGACAATGCAAACTGAAAGAGCTATAGAAACCACTGCAAGTTTTAAGTATTCAGCTGGGAGGCCATTGGAAGAGGGTGTGATGGTTTTAGTTTTAAGAGCAGTTTGCAAACTAGGGAGGTAGGTACTGGTTGTAATGTAAATACAGGAGTGGATGGGTTTCTGTTGGAATTACAATTGATGTGGGGGAGTGGTAAGAGTGTATTGTCATTTATGTTGCCAATTATACTTTTGTTAGTTTGTAGAGATAAATCATTAACACGTTTTTGGATGGTATCAATACAATGAGAATTGAAGGCTTGCGCAATTTCTTGAGGGTCTTTGCCAGGAGATGTGGAGGGGTTGTGTTGAGTACCAGGATTTAGGAGAGAGGAAAAAGAGTGCCACAACAATTTGGGGTTATTTTGTTGGGTAACGAGTTTAGTGGGCAAACAGCTTTTTTATCATTAATGAATTGCTTTTTGGCATTGTTACGGAGCTGTTTATATCTGAGTTCAAGTTCTGGGGTTCTGTTTCTATGCCTTTCTTTCCGGGCTTTATCCCTGGAGGTAAGCGACTGTTTAGTTAGCCATAGGGCATGGTTAGGCTTTACTCTTTTAGTATGTGATGGGGCAAGACTCTCTAGAATATCTAAAAAGACTTCATTAAAGTAGTTGACTGCTTCATTCAGTGGGAGAAATTTGGTAGGGAACCATTTGTGGGTTTTTAGAGACTCTAAGAATATTTATTCATTGAAATGGGTAAGATTCCTAGTTGTTCTTAGACAATGCAGTTTGTCTATTTGAAGTTGGGTTCTTTAGGTAGGCAGGAAGATGGCCACTAAAGGTATTGGGTAGGGTCCCTGCCTTGGTGAATTTTTGAGGGTGTGAGATGAGAATCCAGTCTAGAGTTGATTCTGTTTGTTTTTTTACCTTACGAGTGGGGTTAGAGATGACTTGAGTAAACCTCTGCAAGTTAATACTATTTACTGGGGAGTCAGAGATGAGAGTTTGCCAGTTTATATTTGTGTCACCAAGAATTATGGTTTTGTTTGATATATTGAGGGTGGTCCAGGATAGATCATCTTCCAAAGTAGGTATGTTGGTATAGGTTTATCATATGGTGTAACAGCGAAAGTGTCACAGTATATTAATGCAACACCTCCACCTTTTTTTATGTAGCCGGTCATTTCTGTGTATATTATATCCTGGAGGGATTATTTCAGTGTTAGCAATATGTGGTTTTATCCAGGTCTCTGTGATGACTACAACATCTGGGGAGTAGTGAGAGAGCCAGGCATGGAATTATCTTACAGTATTGAAGTTATCACTTGTTGACTAGGTTGGGCTTAGTAAATTTAGTTACAATAGAAATGAGTCAGATTTTCTTCATGGGCTCTGGATATAAAAAGAAATTGCATAAATGATGAAATGAATAAACTTATTTCCTGTTGTACTCCTGACAGGAAGCTGTGTCCCATGTGCAGATGTCAGTCTCTTATTTTTTCTGAAGGCTCCTGCATTTAAGTACACCAGGTGTGCACAAGAATACTCAATAGTGGAAGAGGCATTGGAGCCTTCATTAAACTCCAGATATGTCCCCAGAGTCTTGTAAAAAAGGGGTTTCCTGTTGATAGCATTAGGACTGCAACTTTGATCCTTAGAACAATAAGACAAGAAGTGTGAATAAGGTTAAATGGGTCTATATTATATTCTCGAAAGCCGACAATGTCGAATCTGACATTGTCGGCATGAGAATATCGAACGCTCAGAATCTCGAGCATGTAAACGGAAATCTCCGTAAAGGGAGATTTCCATTTACTGCAATGTAGTGCTGTCTCGCAGTTGGTATATTTAAGTAGCAGGGTGTGTGGGGTGCAGGGGGGCTTGCCCCCCTGCTTAAACTCATTAGGGTAAAAATTTAAAGTTTTGATTTTTTTTTTCGAAGTTATGGAACTTCAACAATATGGTGTCGACCATACTGCATTCGATGTTCCGTAACTTCGATATTATAATATAGACCCGGTTAAATATATACTAAGCCTGAAACTCGGCTGCCTCAGGTTATTTTTCAAACTCCAGGGAACAGTAATCTTTGAATTAAGATAGATAAGTAACAAAGCAGTCACCCCCCCATGAAAAAAATGTTTTAATAGGATTACAGTAAGTTTTTAGATTTGCTGTTCTAAATTGCAATCCTACAATATTTTTCACATCTGTGGGACTCACATTTGCACGATCTAAGCTAATGATGATTAGTCAAAAAAGAGCTTTTTATTCTTCCTCATCCAGTTTAGATGATTATAAAGTTACTTCTCAGCATGCCATTTTTGTTTCAGGTCAAGCTCAAAGATCCTTATCAGGACTTCCTCTGGAACTCCCTATTCCAGGGTTGTTCCTTCTCAGAATGGGTACTCTGACCTCAGAACTTTCCTTCTTACACATATGTCTCCAGGCTCCTCAAAACAAACCTAATCCAACACCTGTTGACTTTGGGAACTCTAGCAACTCTTTAGATATGTGCAGGTTCTCATCTGGAGCCACTCTTCACCTTTTCAGCAGGTAATCCCCTTAAAGGGGCAGTAACGCAGTTGCAATACTGAACTGCACTGCATGCAAATTTTATGGTTCTATTCAATTTACATTACACATTTAAAGGTGTGAAATTTTTTGAAAAAAAGAACAATAGTAACAAACACTAAACTGAGCTTATTGCCTACAATAAGCACTTTTCAAAATTATTTCATCAGATTGTGAGAATAATTTGCTTGCTTATATAGCAACCATTATCCATCAGCTGACTAGAACCCAGATATCATGGCTTCTTATAAATACAGTCTATATATGTACAGACTATGGTAAACATATAATATTAAACCAATGCACACACATGAAAATATATATTACATTAAACTCTGTTTCCATGTCATTGCATATTCTTTTGTAATAGAACTGAAATCTAATGTGTTATTAATACCTGGGAAACCGTTGATATCCAAGCTTACCTGCCAAGTAAATCTATTTCATTTTCAACTCTCCAATTCTAATTCCCATATTTCACTAAAATACAAGACGCTGACTGCCACAGATATCCGGAATGATGCTTCCAATACAAGATGTAACGGACTTTTATTGAAAAATCGAAAATGAATAAAGTTAAGCGCTTTCACCCATTGCATATGGGCTTCATTAGAACAACTAACTTACAATGTACTATTATTTAAATAGACAATTTGGCACCAAATGCCAGTTTTAAAAAAAAACTGCTTAAAGGAGCCTTCTTTCAAAATTATGCTTTTGTCAGTAGCACGCTAAACTTCATATCAAAGAATCAATAACTGTAGTGGAACATACACTACTGTTTGATATAAAACTGATTCAAACTGTATTGCTTTCATATTAGCACTATATAAAAATACTTATGACAACGTATGAGACATGTTAAACATTTTGTTAAAAATATAATGTTAATACCCCGTTGGTTAGTGATGTTAATAAAGGCGAAGCTAGTGGCAAGTTGAATAACACCACTGGTGGTGAATGTATGGGAGCACTAAACCAACCTAAAGACAACGTTCAAGGGGATGCGACTTTTGCATCTTCTTACATTCCGAATGGGCAAGGTGCACGTCTTAAGAGTTGGGAATGCTATTGATTTATCGAATACACAAGCTCATTCTGAGCCACACACCAGCAGTAGACTGAATTTATCGGACTTCACGTTCGATTTCTCATTTTATGAGTACGAGGAGGAAGCAAAATGCGTGGGGACTAAACCTAAGAGAACATTATCTAAGAAAACTTATTCCCAAGTTATGGGGCATGGTGACAATCATGAGACATAGGATAAAGGTACTGTTAAATCTAATTTTGAAAGAAACAATGACACTCAGACTGTCTCTTGTGATAGAAGGAACACAGACAAGTGTTTGAACAAGTTTTTTCAAATGGAATCTGGTTTTGATACTGTTATTAAGGACAAAACTGAGCCCAGTTCTGTACTTCATTCAGAGGGTACACTTAAAGATAAAATTTTCTCCCTCAGTAAGAAGTTACAGACTATAGCTGGTCTTAAGTTAGACAATGCTTATCTTAACAATTGTTTAACACTGAATATAGTACCTATAGGGTTGCGTTTTTTTGAACACGCTATGGGGATTGATATTACGGAAGACAATAAGGGGGAGTTCAACCTCTTCTTTGATGAATTTGGTTTTAATTTTATGAAGCTTTTGATTAAACATAATGATGAGAAATTGTGTAAAATTATGAATGAAGTGGAACAACTTAATCATTTGATTGTTAACGACTTATTATTTCCGCAGTGGGAGACATTATATAGTAAACAATTTAATTATGCTGAAAAGATGATACAGAATATCCATGACAAAAAAAGTAAGAAAATGAATAGAGATGTAGAGCAGTACAAGCGAGGTACAGCTTATGTATGGAATTTAAATAAGCACAAGGACAGTACAAGAAATAATAGATCCTTGTATAAAAGGAGATACAAGGATTGGAATGACGGTAATGAACCTAATGGGGCTTTTAACATATATGAGGGAGACAAACAAAATTTTCAGAGAGGTTGAAAACAAGACCAACATCCAAAGTGGAGGAGGGAGGGGGAGTGGCAACAAGATCACTACCCTCCCCCGACACAAAATCGGTACAAAGACCTGTATTGGAGGAAGGGGGACAGTTAACAACTATTATTGACCCTACCACTATTCTTTGTACCATTGTAGGAACAGGTAGTGAGGATACAAGTGCAATTAACAATATCACGGTTAACAACATTACACTGGATGGTGTTATACACAGTTATAAGAATTTTAAAATCTACAATTAATCCACCCTAACTTTAGATACTGTACATTTTGACCTACTATCCCTTGAGATGAAGTATATTCCGACTACACACTTCCATCTAGTTGACTGTTTAAGTGAAATTAAAATGTTTTTGAGGAAAATCAATCTAGCCATTTTTTCAAGGATAGATGTAGTAGTGTTAATGAACACATATGGTAGAAACATGCTTAAGAAGAAAAGTACTTTCATCCCTCCTATGCATACCAGTGTACCCATATATGAAAAATTGATCACCAAAGAGGTTTACAAGTTTCAAAACACACTTAGAACTCATAATAACAACAGCAATTGTTGAATAAACATTGATGAATTAAACATTTTAAAAGAACTTAGAGAAGACTCTACTATACGAGTTATGAAGCCAGATAAAGGGGGAGGTGTGGTCGTTTATGACACTCTTGAATATACCACCAAGATGTATGAGATATTACAGCAGTCAGGCAATTATGATATAGTTATCCATCAATGAAATCAACATAGCCTACAAGCGTATAGACTCATACATCAAAGAATTTTTGATTGACAAAAGAATTACAGTGGATTTATACAACTATCTCAGATTTGATTACCCCCCGATTAGCCACCTTGGTGGGAATTCCTAAGGTACATAAAGACATCAGTAACCCCCCTTTTTATCCGATCATTTCTGGTAGCCACTCTAAAACATTCCCCTGAGGTGTTGTTATCGATACGTGGCTTAAACATCTGTACAGTAAAATCCCGCATATGGTAAAAGATTCATGGGAATTTTTAGCAAATTTTCCAACGCATTTGTGGAAAGAAGACCTTGTGTTTGTTATGATAGATGTCATTGATCTCTTTTCATGCATTCCTAAGCATGAACGAATGGAATCATTTTGTAATAGTATTAGAAAACACGCAAATCTAGATTGGGACAAGACCTGTTTGATTTTAGATTGTATGTCCCTGGTACTTGAGCACAACTACATTTATTATGAGGGCAAACATTATCGTCAAACCATGGGGGTAGCGATGGGGGCAGCTTGTGCCCCCATCTTTGCCAACCTGGTTGTGCTAGCTTGGGAAGAATCTAAAGTATGTAGCAGTGACTATTTTCAGCATGTGAAATATTATTCAAGATTTTTAGACGATATATATATTCTTTGGGATGGTAGTTCAGATTGTTTAGACACTTTCTTACATTATTTGAATCACAGTAGCGAGTTTTTGAGATTTACACATTCTAGTAATAGGGAAGGAATAGCATACTTGGAGACTTATATTTTCAAAGGAAATGAGGGTTTTCAATCCCGTATTTACAGAAAAAAACACCTTCTCAAATGGGTACTTGGAATACACAAGCAACCATCCTAGAAAACTGCTATATAATATCTACAAGGGACAATGTATCAGAGCAGCCTGCATGACCTCAGATCATACTGACATGATGAAAGAATTGAATTTCATAACTAACCTTTTTCAGGAGAGGGGATAAAGTGTTAAGATGATGACAGATGTCAAATCTTATATTATTGACATATGGGGTAAAAAATATCCGCCCCTATTGTGTATTAAACAAAAGGAGAATAGAGCTGAAAGCTTATATAGACACTGTATCTTACATAGGTATATTTTTTATTTAACATGTCGTTATTATCTATAGCATTTTCATGGAATTGATTACTATCAGTGTCTTCACTAACTCAATTCAAAGCTGGCTTATACCTGCATTCCCCTTCAGTACTAACTTCCATAATTATCCGATTTGTTAAATACTAAGACTAACTGTAAATATAAAAAAAAATATGTAATATCGGGTTGGTACTGGTGTGGCCAAGTTTTGAATTGATCAGTTTTTTGACATATACATTGGAAGGCCAAGTGAGCAAAGTATAAACCTTTGTGATGATAAATTTGGGGATTAGAGTAGGGCAGACAGGAAAATATGTTAGCAGGTGGGCCAATATTTAGTTATACAGCTTCATCAGTTTATTGGTCTAGGAGTGTGTGGTATAATTAAAATATAGACTTATGATTAGAAAATGTTATTGGTTTTCACTGGTGCTAAAATAGTGTACATTGCCATTAATCCATTTATGGGTTAGGTAGAGCAAAAGACTTAAGTAGCACGATACGATTAGTCAATACGCGGGTTTAGTGTATAGTCTGTTTAAGTAGAGCAAAAGACTTAAGTAGCAAGATACGATTAGTCAATAAGCGGGTTTAGTGTATAGTCTGTTTAAGTAGAGCAAAAGACTTAAGTAGCAAGATACGATTAGTCAATAAGCGGGTTTAGTGTATAGTCTGTTTAAGTAGAGCAAAAGACTTAAGTAGCAAGATACGATTAGTCAATAAGCGGGTTTAGTGTATAGTCTGTTTAAGAGGTTAGGAGACAGAGCTGAGTAGGGATGTGAATATCAAGAAGGGAAGCTCGTAGATATGTGACATTTGGGAATGTATCAAACTATCAGTGGTGATCCCAGTGAAGGTAAGATATTTATGACAAACTTGTCAAAACTACTTCAGTGATAGTGGAATTTTTATCTTTCTCTACTGTTGTGCAACTTCAGAGCGAGAATATAATAGTAAAATACTTCTTCTGAAGTTTACTAGAAGTAGTTTCAGCAAATTTATTTCACTGATTTTGCTATTGGTGATATTTTTGTCACTCTACTGACAAGTCCATGAAATTCAGAAAAAGAGGGCATTAAGGAAGTTAGGGATTGTTAGAAAAGCAGCAGTAATACATAACTATGAGGCATGTGGTTCAGGGGGTCACAGAGAAGCCTAGCCCAATTTCCCAACTGTACCAGACCGTTGTCTGGTTAAGTAACGCACATTAGGCAAACTGGTGGAATCAAATCCGAGAGGACAGGACAGAGTTTGAGTCTAACAGTATATAGCATTATTCTTCTGTGCTAACTACCAATATTAAAATAAATGTGACTGACAAAGGCAATGCTTATATTGTTGCTCTGAGTCAACTAACTTTAAGTAGTAGGAGAGTGTAAAGAAAGGGAGAAAGAAAGAAAAGATATTTAATATGTGCTCTTGGTAATAAAAATTTAAAAGTGAAGGTGTAAGAAATGTACATTTTGTAAAGCTCTTCATAAGGATTATGGCTCTAACCTTAGGAAGGGAAAGGTTAATAACATCTGTCTAAAAATCATACAATGATAGAAATTAGGTCTTTTACTAATGCATTCAATATGAAAAGATGTGTACTAAAGCTCTCACCCCTTTAGCTACTGTTGGGAAAAACTTATCACTCTAATAACAAAGAGAAAAATTAAGAAAGCAAAATAATTGATTAGCAAATGTTCCAGTCTTTGAAAATAGAATATTCAGAGTTCAGGGAGAAATAAGTTAGATAATTAATGTTTCAAAGCTCTCATGTTTGACTGAATTGGAGAAAAGTAAGGGATCAAAGCCCCCAGTTTTGAAAGATGTGGAGTTTGAAATGAATGGGAATGAAAGCAGATATAATGAACAAAATAAAGTGTATGACTGACGATTTTAAAGCGCTTACCTTTGACTGAGGTATATTTAGAATAACAGCAGAACAGAGAAGATATGAAAGATGAAAAGAGAGAACTAATGGAGAGTGAAAAGGGTTTCTACTTCTACCAGTAGTACAGGCAGAAAGAAGGGAAAGTAGGTTGTTAGAACTTTTAATTTGGACTAAGTCTTTACAGTAGAGCAGCTAAAGGTGAAAGATAGATAGACAATAAAAGATACTGCTACTTCTGTCAAAAGACAAGAAAGCTGGGTGGCAATTCTCTCTCCTTTGACAAGGAGAAGTTTGGAAATAGGGATAAACAGGTATTTAGTCAGGGTTTGCAATGAGGTTTGTAGTCTTGTGATGGTGTTTAGTTAGAGGTGGAGGACAAAAAGATGTGTTTATATATTTCAGTGAAGTAAGTGAAGTAATAGGATGATACGAGTGTGGAGACCACCACAATTTTTTTGTGTCTTTCGGCTTTTCCCGGTTAGGGGTCGCCACAGCGGAACTCCGGTCTGCTAATAATTGGCAGTAGAGTTTTACGTGCTGGCATGCCAGGCCTAACGCACAACCTTCAATGAAGGAACGCCCGTTCATGCATGTCGCCACACAGAAGACGCTCTAACTGAGAATCGAACAGGCAACGTCTAACTGTGAGGCGACAACTAAAAAAAAATAAAGATTAAGACATTTATGGATATAAAGAATGAATGCCTGTGTTGTCACAGTGTAGAAAAGGGTACATATTAGCTTTATATATCTGTTTAATATATAAAGCAGTGCTCATGTGAGGGCTGTATGTGGAGTAGAACCTAAGTGTAATGCTAGTGGTAGACTAAAGTGTTAAAAATTGAGTTAGTATAATTAGCAAGTTCAGTATCCAAGCGTCTGCTTAAACTGTGCAACCTCAATCTATCCACAGGGTATGTGCCTGATGCCTGGAGAACAGCCACTATGACTCCCCTACACAAAGGTAGCCCATCTATAGACCCAAGTAATTACAGATCCATCAGCTTCACCAATCTTATATCTAAATCCATAGAACATATTATAGCAGAACTCATTTATGCAGGCATAGGTGTCTGATCTAGACTCAGATCAGTTTGGTTTTGTGACAGACAGGTCCTGTCTCCTAAACATACTAAGTTTCTTTGACAAAGTTATAGAGCCTATGTACAGTGGTCAGTCTGTGTGTGGTGCTTTTCTTGACCTGGCATTTGAGAAACATTTTCATGCCGGTATTATTTAAAAATTAAACTAACTTAATGTAAACCCCTAAATTATCCACTGGATTGCAGACTGTCTGTTCAACATATCCCAAGATGTAAAAGTTGCTGGTACCCTCTCTGGATGTAAAATTGTAAATTACTAATGCACCATGGGAATCAGTGCTGGGCCAGTTCCTATTTGGCATTTATTCTGCAGACCTCCAAGCTAATATTCCTGAAGTATGGTTGACCATGTTAGCTAATGACTACAAGATGGGCACTGTAATCTAGTCATCCATTGATACTACACTGGTAAAAAAGGGCTGCAATATGCACATACTTGGTGTATTGAGAATGGTTTCAAACTAAATGCAAAAAAGTGCAGCACAGCAGCATTAAGCAACAGGACAGATAAAGGTAAAAGTCAAACCAGTGCAGGGTGCAGCAGTAGTGTTGTCGCCTCACAGCAAGAGGTTCTCTGGTTTGATTCTCGGCTGGGGTGCCTTCTGTGCAGAGTCTGCATGTCCTCCCTGCATTCATGTGGGCTTCCTCTGGGTGCTCCGGTTTCCTCCCATGTTTCAAAGATATGCATCTGGAGCATTTCTCTCCAGGCCTCCATTGAAAATTGGCTTTGTTCCAAGTTGGACTGTCCCCATAAATGTTAAATAAAATAAATAAAAAGTGACTTAGATACTTAAACAGGCAAGTCTCTTTCTTGTTCAGTCATCATGTTTTCACCACAGACATAAAATTCTACCATCTGATCCACTTTCAAGGGAAGGTCTTCAAGAGCCAAAGGTCATCCTATCACTGAGCTCTGCTTTTATCATTTCCATCATTAGGTGCAACTCCCCCTTTGATATGTACAAATCCAAGCATATCATTCAAATGGAAAGGCCTCAAAGGTTTCTAAGAAAAGGAAAGGCCTTAAATCCTCCAACCATCCTGATAGATCAGCTTGACAGTGTTTAGTAGCTTACCGGATGCTCCAGAGTGACCCATGTCTTGCCTTTTGAGACACAACAAACTCAATCCTCCTTGATCTCCTATTTCTTCACAAAAGCAGTGTCTCTACAAACACTTGCACTGAGAGCCTAAATCTACAGCAACACATATACAAGATTTGCTGGAGGTATAGGTCCCTGATTTAAGATATTCCCAGCCTATATAAAAAGTTACCTCTACTGGTCAGAGAGAGTACTGCTTTGGCTACCTTTAAGGCTAGTCATGAGGATCGGTTGGGCAGACATAAATTTACACAAGGGTTATCCTGTTCCTCCATGCTTGAAAAGGGTGGCAAAAGTTTTTAAGTGCACCTACTTGAAGGCGTACCTGGCCTAGTCATCTTATGGTCCTCATGATTACTTGCTTCATATTGCTCCTGTGTTACTATAAGCTGTAACTTTTGTGTCTTGACAAGGCTGTATTGACTTGTACAAAGAGCAAAATGGCAACCCTTATCCTTTTTAATCTTCTAGATTGTGTATAATATTAATGAGTTCCAGATTATTGGAATACAATTCAAAAAATCCTCCTCCAATGTTTTTTAAATTCCATGTAAACCTTAACATTACGCAGAATTTCCGTCTCTTGCAGTTTAGATATTAACAATTAATATTATACTAAATGCATTAAATTCATAGGTAAACTTTATCCATAGTTTAGGATAAAAGTTTCTCCCCGATACCCCCAAAACCACCAGATGTGTCATTCCTAAGCTCAATACTACAGCAAAATCGAGCAAACATTTTTGAAAGAACTTCAGGTGTGAACCGTGGCTCTAGATGATTGTCACTGTTAATGTGACATGCTAATCCCATGTGTAAAAATGGGAAAAGGGGGTTGTGAATGAATGGATGGATAGATGGATACTAGGCCATTAAAATAGCTGGATTACTTGGTGCTGGTTCCATCCATAAGACTGAACACCTGAAATACCATCACATACTCTATCAAACTGAAAAGGTGGAAATGGAAATATGTCAAACAGCTGTATTAGCAATTGCCTGAAATCACGGTAGAATAACGTTTTTTTTTTTTTTGTTTTGTCATCTCTCCACTGTGGTGAGATTAGTAGGGGGTGTGGAAAATGCATCAGGGCTTGAACCCTCCATAGTGGATTTTTTTTTTTTTATTTTCTTTCTAATGTCATTCTCTCTCCCCCAAAAAGCAGCCTGCACTGAATGAGAAGTAACTAGCTAACACATTATAAAACAGAGAAAAAAACTTCACTTAGAAATTTCCAGCTGAACAGGCAATTATCCAAAAAATACCTCCTCAAAAAGGCCTTATATTTAATTTCTACTGATAAACCAATCATGCAGGTTTGTGATATTCTTTCCTAAAAATCAGTCAGTAAGTTCATTTCAAAATCTGCTTCTTGTAGTAATTCGTGGATTGCTGTAGTGTTACTGTATATAATTACTAAATTTTTAGCTGCAATATAAAATGCTCTCATTTGTTTCACCTAAAGGACCCTGTGGATCTCATTAAACTGTATTCTTGCTTGCAAAATTTCATTAGGATATTTGTGATGTCTTCCAGCAGTTCTGCCCTGGAACAGAATCTCGTTTTTTCCTAATAATAAAATACCCAAACTGTATTCTGATCTAACAGCCTGAGAAATGTTATTAATGTAGCACTAGGCTGACAGTTACAGTCCTTTCTTCTTCATAGAGCGCCGTGATATTCAACAACAAGAATAGTCTGTATTACCTGATCTTGTACTGTAATCATGAATGTTGTTATCATTTCTTGTAAGAAATAAAAGAGTGGTTTGTTCCAGGCCATCAATATCCCAACAAAACATGGGTTATTAGAATTTCCTTTCAACAGACTATGATGTAAAATGCATTGTCACCTTTCTGTGATATTTGCAATGCATCTAAAAATTACCAGTTTACCTTGTTTACTGAGTCTGTCATCCCTGGGGATTCGTTTTTAGAAGTAAGGAACTTTATTTGCTTTTCAGCAGTTGCAAACTAGTTTAATATTCTGGTGGAGTCCCATAGATGTGCTATTCCATTCTTCTAGGAAGGAAATCTTTTGTACTCTATCAAGTACTCCCCTAACAAATGACGTTTCCATCAGCTGGTTCTGTTTTATTGTGGTGGTTCTCTGTACTGCAGCAATCTGCAGACATATTTTAAAGGCTCACTGCCTCTCACTGCTGGCAGCAGGAATCTCCTAATATTTCTTTTATTTTCTCTAAATCATTTTTATTGAAATCACACATACCATATCAAATCAGATCCGACACACAGTTCAGTACTAGATATTCCACACAATAAAACTAAATGTCATATTATCATTATTATTGTGACTTTACCATTTATATTTGTTTTCATCTGTGCTTCATATTGCACATAATAATCTCTGCTGAATCTTCCACAAACTGGTCTTCTCACATACTTCAACAGTTACTTCCTTTACTTCTCTTCTCCTTTTATATCCCCTTTGATCTCTTGGTAACTTCATCATACTGTATACTACTTTTTCTTTAATCTTTTAACCGAGATGCTGTCATTCCTTCTTCCTCACTGTTGGCCTTATCCACTGCCCCTATGTTTTCTGCATTGATGTTACTGACCTTCCTCAATTTCCACCCTTTAGCAATTTCCCTTTTCTGACACCCTGTCATTCATATCTCTCACATTTCTTCCATATTTCCTGCTGTATGCCCTCTGTTTGTTTTCACAATGGTCTGATCCAGTTCATAAAGGGCATTACATGCAAACAGCAGGCAAATTGTTTGCAGAGAATGTAACTCTGTTATGAAGGCACAGCTTCTTGACATTTTATGTGCCCACAATTCACATCACACTGAGTAACCCATCATCCTCATGCCTAATGGTGCAATAAATCCTCTTCATACTTCGTCTCTGCTTTCCACATTATTTCTGTATTCAGGAACCTTTTCTTACATTTTGGTGATTTCAGGATGAAACATTTGCATTTTTTTTGTCCAATTACTGCCACTGCCTATATGTATTGGCTCCTGTGCAAAACATATACACTTATTCTCCCAGCATTCTCCATTCCACCACATTTACAGTTACACTAATCTACATGCTGCACTTGGGGACCACTGAAGAAAGAAGAAAAACTGTGATTGTGAAATAGGGCCAGGGATGCTAACTGTGATTGTGAAAAAAGGCCAGGGATGCTAACTGTGATTGTGAAATAGGGCCAGGGATGCTAACTGTGATTTTGAAATGGGGCCAGGGATGTTAACTGTGATTGTGAAATAGGGCCAGGGATGCTAACTGTGATTGTGAAATAGGGCCAGGGATGCTAACTGTGACTGTGAAATAGGGCCAGAGATGTTAACTGTGACTGTGAAATAGGGCCAGGGATGTAGTTAATCATTAAGGACTGACTTCATTAAATAATGGCAAACATTTGAGTTTCGGACTGCAAATTCTGCAGAAAGTGCATGCCAGTACAAAAGCTTTTATTCTATTTTCTAAGTTTATAACAACAGTATTTAATATCTGTCCCCTAATTTTGGGCATTTGGGTCCCCATTATTTTTGGCTATGCCCAGAATTCTTGCAAAGAGAGGTTGAGAGGTATGAGTATCAGTGTTAAGATTCCCTACATATCAGATAATTCCCCAGATTTACTATTCCTCCATTCAGGACTTGCTTAGTCCTGCATGGAGGCGGCCGTATAGGAGTAGGATGGCAGCGCACCATGCACAGTAATCAGGTGCGCTGCCTGAGCTCCTAATCTTACATGGAGCATGTAAGAGTGCAGGGCGAGTGTCTAAGAGCAGAGCTCTCAGAGCATATATGCCCCTGCAATGAAGAGCAGCAGAAAGGGGTCAGAAATGAGCAAAACCACTCATAGGTGTCCGCATATCCCCACCAACAGTCCCTCTTGTGTACAACAGCAACAGTATACATAAATTAAATGACCAAACCCTTTATTTATTTTTTTATAAAAATCCCATTAAAGCTAACCATAGGTGCATGGGTGTGCCCATCGCTTACCTACAGTTGATGCAGCTTAAATGGCTGAAGAGGATAACAAGGAAGATATATGCAAATTAAGTAGCATAGCAATAGTGTATTGGCAGAGAGCATTCGCCTTACGAGCAGGCATTCCCACTTCGAGTCCCACTGCAGCAAATACCATTTCCATGGCAAAGCACGTTATGATCAATATTTATGTTGCAAAACCCACTAAATAACATATTTTTATGAACTAGAGTACTGCAGTAAATGCACGTGAGGTGTCAGTGTCATAATGAATAAAGCACTAGTAAGCAGGTTTAAGCCACATTAAGCAGTAGTAAGCATATTTAAGCACTAGTAAGCGAGTTTAACCCCATTTGCATGGGGGTAAGCAATGCCTACACTGGTTAAGCAATTTAGAAGCTGAGTATAAGAAACTGTAACCGGAAGTTAGCAGAGCTTACCTCCGTGCAAACTCACTTACAACTGCTTTAAAGTGTCTTAATCACTCTGTATCCAATGGCCTGTGTTCTGCACAGCAACAAAATAAACAGCCTCTGCAAGGCTCAAACCCAGGACCCTGCACACCATAGCCAAAGTGATTTACCACTAAGCCATGTCAGATATACATAACCCTGATGTTTTCAAAAACATATCATCCAGCCCAGTAATTCAACAGTACAAAGAAAGCATTCCAAAATTTAGATGTGTGTGTAAATATATTAATGTCTAAATGGATACAATATATCTATATATGTATATATGTACGTATATATATATATATATATATATATATATATATATATATATAGCTACAGAAATATGTACATACATATCAATATATATGAACATATATACATGCAAATGCCTACATCTATAGATGTATATGTCTACATCTATATGTATAAATATATACAGCAGGTTATATATATGTCAGCAGATATATATATATATATATATATATATATATATATATATAGGGGTCTACCTGAAAACGCCAAAATCACAGAATGCCGACAACGAGAACACCGACACTGGAAGATTGACAATGGAGAAGACCGACAGTTGAGAAGCCCGATGCTGAGAACACCAACATGTTAAGGTAAGTGTGCGATAGGGACGGACGTTAGGGTCAGGGTGTGGGTAAGGTAAGTGTGTGATAGTGATGGATGTTAGAGTAGGGTGCGGGTCAGGTAAGTGTGCGATATTGACGGAGTTTAGGTTTAGGGGTGGGTTAAGTGAGTTAGGGTTAGAGTGCGGGTAAGGTAAGTGTGCGATAGTGACGGACTTGAGGGTTAGGGGCGGATTACTTGAGTTAGGGTTAGGGTGCGGGTAAGGTAAGTGTGCGATAGTGATGAACCTTAAGGTTTGGGTTAAGGTTAGTGCATAGATAGTTGTGCATGTAAGGTTTAGTGTAGGTTTGTAAGGTTTGTAAGGTTTTTGGTGTGCTTGTGTTGTGTGTGTGTTTTTCAGGAAAGGTATTTGTTTTGTTGATTGTCGGGATTTTGGTTTGTCGGGCATGTGAAGTTTTGTGTTTTTGAACTTTTTTTTTTTCGATTTTTTTTTTCTGTTATTTCGTTGTCAGTGTTTTGGCATGTCGGTGTTATCAGGTAGACCCATGCATAGATATATAGGTATATACGGACATACATCTGTAGATAGCAATGGTGAAATAACATAAACATATATGTCCACATGCAGCGTTAATGGGGTTGAGAGGCCCCAAACAATATACGTTTTGTACGAATAGGTATAGCAAACCCCCCCACAGACAAACACTTCCCCCCTGCAATACACTACCAAGTGTTGCAGATCCCATAACCAGGACCAGACATGACATGGGCATCCCTAGGATACATATACACAGACACATATATGCAGGTACAGATATACGCACACACACACATATATATATATATATATATATATATAGAGAGAGAGAGAGAGAGAGATATGTAACTACACATACACACGCAGAGATACGTCTAGTAAGTTACATATGTAGTACGTGCACACAATATGGAAAGGCCACCATTCCCACAGTTACCACCTTACCAGCTGGAGGCTGTATGAGCCACCCATACAAATGTCATTTATTGCCTGCAACATATACCCACAGAGATCTCAAAGGATAAAGCACCACACACAGGTGTGCATATATGGGAAAGCTTTATTTGTGTACTATTACAGTTATATATGCCATGTCGTATAGCTGTTTAGACACAGACATCCATATAAACTGAGTAATGCAACTGTGAAACAGTTATACTAATGCAGTAGTCTGGTAAGTCAACAAATGTTGCTGTCCAGACCAAGGCCATCAAGTAGTATACTAGTAAAGACAGACTGGGCCACAGAATACCAAACAATTAACAGTAAGTAATGCAGATGTATAGTGCAGCAGCCTCTATCTGCACTCTGTAGACAATCCATAGGGGGTAAAGACCTCAGTTGACACAATGGGATGTAACGGTTACATAACAAGGCACAACTGACACCATCACAAGCACACTGACAAACAGAACAGTCTGTATGGCAGGTGGCTGTAGGACTGCATTTAACCAAGGTGGATTGTATGGTAATGTACATCCATATACCTTAGCTCACTACAGCCGAGTGATGCCTCTAGGCATTTCTGCAGTTACCTCCTACTGCGCCTCTAGGCATCAAATATCACTTGTTCATATTTGCATTAATAATTGCAAAACTATGTAACATACAAGGTATCAGAATATTTTATCTTGAAGTATACATGATAGCAAACACAACTGCACTGAAATTTGACCTCTGTCAATGAGTATTTGTTAGAAATGTAAGGTGATAACTTCATTTTTTAAAAGCTAAAGCCACACCCACTGGGAGTTAAAGGTACACACTCAAAATAGCTGTAATGGAGGGAATGAGTTAAGGCAGCGCACCCCAGATGGTCTTCAGGACTTTGGGATTTCAGGATTCTGTAGCACTCCCATAGACATATATGTATATATAGACATATGTATATATAGATATACGTATATATATATATATATATATATATATATATATATATATATATATATAGGTTTACTATCAAAAGTGCGAACGGCACTACGTTGACTGTCATATACTTGAACATGGAAGGTTGTAATCGGTAATGTCGAAGACAAAATAATCAATCTAGGAATGGTTTTAACATGGGTCGAGGTAGGGGAGATGTTTGTAGTTTAGAATAATACTGAACACCTACCTCGGCCCATGTTAAACCATTCCTAGATTGATTATTTTGTCTTCGACATTACCGATTACGACCTTCCATGTTCGAGTATATGACGGTCGACGTAGTGCCGTTCGCAATTTTGATAGTAAACCATATATATATATATATATATATATACATATATATATATATATATGGATCTACCTGAAAACATTGACATGCAAAAACACCGACAGTTCAAAAACATGACAGTTTACATGCCCAACAAACCACAATCCCGACAGTGAACAAAATAAAACAAATCTCTTTCCCGAAAAACACACACACAACACAAGCACACCAAAACCTTACAAACCTACACAAAACCTTACATACACAACTATCTATGCACTAACCTTAACCCAAACCCTAACCCTAAGGTCCGTCACTATTGCACACTTACCTTACCTGCACCCTAACCCTAAAGTCCGTCACTATCACACACATACCTTACCCGCACCCTAACTCTAAAGTCCATCACTATCACACACTTACCTTACCCGCACCCTAACCCTAAAGTCCATCACTGTTGCACACTTACCTTACCCGCACCCTAACCCTAAAGTCCGTCACTAACGCACACTTACTTACATGCACCTTAATCCTAACATCCATCACTATCACATACTTATACACAGTCGTGCTCATTTCACATGTCAGTGTTTTCAGCGTAGAGATTTTGAACTGTCGATCATTTCTGTTGTTGGTCTTCTGGTGTCGGTGTTCTCGTCGTTGACATTTCAAGCTTTTCATGTTTTTAGGTAGATCCAGCTATATATATATGCACATCCTATGTGTACAGATATGCCTAGTTATGTTGGTATATATGTAGATTTCAATAACTATATGTGCATACATATCTATTTTGATATACCTACTACTGTAAATATATATGTAGATATCCATACATATATGTGCATATGTATCTCTATCTATATATGTGTAGGCATATACTGCTCTGTATATGTATATATCTGGGTGTTTATTTGTATATCTATGTACATATACATATTCATGTATGGATGTCGATATGTATATCTGTATGTCTATATAGATACCTGGATAAGTATATGTGCATATATCATCACCATATGTCCTGAACATGGAGTGTAGCCCTACCTCAGCCCCTGTAGTCCCAACTTCATAGTGCAAGGGAATGTCAAGAATGATACCACAGTATAAGGACAAAATGATTGACTTCAACAATTGGCTAAACTTCTGGTGTCATTCAAAGGGGATCCAGTATCTGTCTGCCTGGGAAGACATGATTGTCAAACCACGATGCTTTGCCAGAGATGGTCTGTACCTGTTACCCCTGGGATTCAGGTTACTGACTAAAGCTCTTGCCACCCCTATAGTGCCTTTTTTAGGCAAGGTTCAAAGGACAAAACCACCACTGTAACAGATACAAGCATGCAAAATCTGAAGGTAATGCTAGAAGTCTAAACCTCAAAATGCACTCTTTCGAAGCACTCCTAAAAATGGAGAACATCGATATCTGTGCAGTAACTGAGACATGGTTCAAGGCTCCAGAGAGCACCTCTGAAATACCAGGCTACATCTCTTACCACACATTTTGGCCACCAAACCAAGACCAAAACACTAAAGGTGGTGGAGTGCCCATATTCACCAAGGATATTCACACCTCCAGGCTAGTTGTCCAACACAATGCATCTGGAATTCTCCAGGTGCAAACAACACTAGGTAAGACTGCAATCCAAATTGTAGCTTGCTACAGATCCACCACCATGCCCCAAGATTTTCACTACACCTTTCTAAACATACTGGAAAATATTAAGATATAACCAAACACCCTAATACTGGGTGATTTTAACTACCCTGCCATTAACTGGGAAAACTACTCGGGTACCAACACCTTTTCCCAATGGTTCTTGGAATTCATAAATTCCAACTCCTTGGATCAACTAATCCATTGTCCCACCAGGGGATCCAATATCCTAGAGCTTGTCATTACCAACATGGGAGATAGATGCTCCACACCAGTGATCACCCCCTAAATGGTCAGGTCTGACCATAAGCAAATCACCCTTGATATCTACATCCCACCCCCACCCCCCAGTAAGGAAACCTCCATAAAAAACTTCTCCAAAGCCAACTTCATGCTACTCAAGTCAGAAGTGACAAACTTCATGACACCCATGCAGACGGGATCTGAAAGTTCGACTGCTGAATCCTACACTAAGGCACTGTACGAGCACATCCATTCATGTATGAATCGCGCCATCCCAAATAGAACCAAGATGCTCTCCTCCAAAAAAAGGAAGCCAATCTGGTGGTCCACCCCATAAATAAACTATACAACAGAAGGAAGAAACTGTTGCAGAAAAGAGGAAAATCCCAGGATGCACAAAAACTCCCTTACCAGCCTCAGTAAGAAGCTGAGATCCCTCATAAAATCCTCCAAAGCTAGTTATGAACATAAAATTGCCAAAGATTCTAAAGACAACCACAAGGCATTCTATAGTTATATCAAGAATCTAAATGGCAATGCTCAGATCTGCTCTGAGCTACAACAGAATGGCATTAAATATACTGATCCCAAGGATATTGCCAATATCCTGGCAGATCGATTTAGTGCCAACACGCCCCCTTCTCACCCCCTAAAGGGCCCATCTCAATACCAAAAGATTGCCAAATTCTGGTAAACATGGTCACAGAGGTAGAAACCGCACTCTCCAAAGCTAAGAATACAGCATCCGTGGGACCAGATGACATCCCGGGCTGTGTACTACATGAACTACAAAATGAACTGGCACCTCACCTAAGTGTCATGTTTAATCATAGCCTCACCTCAGGCTTCATGCCCACTGAGTGGCGCACAGCTACAGTTATTCCACTCCACAAGGGGGATCCACCTTGGATCCTAGGAACTACCGTCTCATCAGTCTGACGAGCCTGATCTGCAAGGACATGGAATGTATTATCATGGAACTTATAAACAAAGACATTGGCAACCTTCAAACACTTGACCCCATGCAGTTTGGGTTCGTGAAGGGCTGATCTTGTCTCCTGAACTTGACTGACTTCTTCGAATCAGTTTCCAGAGCTGTAGACAAGGGTAAGGTGGTCCACACAGCCTATCTGGACCTTGTCAAGGCCTTTGACACCATCCCCCACTCTGGAATCATAGGTAAACTTACTAAGCTGGGCATAAATACCTATGTCACTCAATGGGTTGCCAACTGGCTTACTGACAGTAACCAGACTGTAAAAGTAGCCAACTCCAAATCCATCTCCCGACAAGTGGAGTACCTCAGGGTCCAGTCCTGGGACTGCTCTTGTTTGGCATCTACTTCTCTGAAGTACAGACCAACACTAAGGGAGTCTGGCTAACAAAGTTCACAGATGACTGCAAACGGGGAGCCATTATTGAATCCACAAATGATGTGGATATTCTACAAAAGGGCCTTACAGAAACAGATGCTTGGTGCCAGAGCCATGGGCTCAAGCTTAATGCCAAGAAATGTATAGTTATCCCCTTTGGGAAAAAACATGCACCCATGAATTACCACATAGGTGGCAGAACATTAAACATAGAAAGTGTGATGAGAGACTTAGGGACACAGGTGGACAGTGGTCTCACCTTTGATAACCACATCACCACAACAGTCAGGAAATCCTTCTATGTGGCACACCTCATCACTAAGGGCTTTTCATCCAGGAAAAAGGAGGCCATTGTCCCACTGTACTCATCCCTCATTAGGCCCATTATAGAGTACAACTCCCCATTTGGTATGTACCTCACAAAACATCTACAACAGCTGGAAAGGCCACAGAAATACCTCACTAAAAGAATCACAGGCCTAAAGCAGATGCCCTATGCTGACCATCTAAAAAAACTCCAGCTGTACTCTGTGGCATATCGTCTACTCAGAGGGGATCTCTGCTTAACATACAAGGCCATGTCAAAAACTGAGCTGTTGGTCATGCTCCACTAAAAGAAACCCCAGTCCCTCAGAGCCACATACTCCAGGGATCTAAACTTTGTCATCACAATGAAAAAAACATGCTGGAGGGATACGTTCCTTACCCAGAGACTCCCCATACTCTGAAATAGACTACCCATACATGTAAAGAAGAGGACCTCCTTGGCCCTCTTCAAAAGGAACCTTGACGATCAGATGGGAGATAGGAAATTCACCCCAGGGATCATGTCAGTCACCCTGCTAGACAGGGGTCCAGGGAAGTAAATAGTAAATATTGTGGAAAGAAATATCCAGGGAATTGTTATGGCTAGGCTTGTATAGGCCCTAGGGCCGATAGCCTAGTACCAACCTATGAAACTATGTATAGCAGGTATATTTGTAGAGTATTGCTACTGTAATAGGGATCGTCTTCACAGACATAGTGTGTGTGGGAGGTCACATCTGCTTTTAACATGTGTGCCATTGTCTACAGACAGACATCCTAAGGACATCATAGTACAATACCACTGCTAGCATGTAATGCTCCTGTGGACTACAGCAGAGATAATGGCCAATATATGTGGACAGTCTGACATACTCTGGACAGTCCAGAGGTATACACATAACACCTTAGTGCAAGACGTGGACCAATGCTGACAATGTGGATGTTAACAGCCATGTAGATGGGTATAACATGTAACTACTGGTATACATGTGCCCCCATAGGTTATGCATTCACACATCCCTGTCTGTCCTGCCACATAGTAACTGCTGGTAAGGAGGTGCCATAGCCACATGCCACCCACTAGATATTGACATACATCTGTACAGCATCCTACTGCTCTGTCTGACATGCATGATTGCTATGTTGGCCTGGCAGCGGTACATCTGGCAAGTATCTGGACATCTCACTGGGTAAGTACACTAAGCTGCTAGGCATGTAACAAAGCAATGTGCAGGCTACAGGCAGACCAGCTCAACACTGGCCTACATTTCCTATGGGGGAATGCACATGTACCTGCATAGATAGCAGGGTCTACAGGCATGTCAAAGCACAGAGTAACATACACTTGTGTAAAACTGCATCACCACAACCAATGTGAACACAGCCACAGCTACATATGGCATGCTAGCATATTATTCCAGTATATGGACTATCTTTTCAACACCAACCTCGTATGTGCCACTCACACACTAACCCTACATATACTGGGCCACTAGACAGTGTGGTTCGCTACCTGTCTGTGGTATGGGATATGTGCCTGTATGGCCTCACAAACATGTAGGCCGAAAGGGTAACATACAGTGGAGCAGCATGTAACATCAGATAGAACAGGACCAAGAACAATGACATCTACCACAGTCTGTACACAGGCCAAGGTAAATATTAACAATATACACACTGACAACAATCACCATAAGTACACAGACCTCAGCACTGTACATACAACCAAGGAATGTCCAGATTATGTCATCAAATATAATCCCTACTATAGATTATATAGGTTCATAGGTTGATACTAGGCTATCTGCACTAGGGCATTTATAAGCCTAGCCAGAGTGTGTTTGGCTTTCGCCACCCTTTTAGATTAGTTGACTGTGCCTCTGTATAGTAGGTCACAGAAGATAGCCCTTTTGAGGTTAGTTTACTGTGCCTCTGTCTAGTAGGGACACAGAAGAGATCCCAGGGGTAAACCTACGATCTCCCATCCACTCGTCAAGATTTCTCTTGAAGAGGGTCATTGAGGGACTCTGCCTAACATGGATTGGGATTTTGTTCCAGAGTGAGGGGAGCCTCTGGGATATGAATCTGTCCCTCCAGCATGTCCTATTTATTTCTGTGCTGAGGTTTAAGTCCCTGGAGCGTGTAGCTCTAAGGGATTTGGATTTCATGAGGTGAAGTATGTCCATTAATTCTGGGTTGGACATGGCTTTATATGTCAGGCACAGATCACCTCTGAGTAGGCGGTAAGCAACTGAGTAGAGCTGGAGTTTCTTTAGCCTAACTGCGTAGGGCATCTGTTTGAGTCCCTTGATCCTCTTGGTGAGGTACTTTTGGTGTCTTTCCAGTTGCTGAAGGTGTCGGGTAAAGTACATCCCAAATGGGGCATTGTATTCAATTATGGGCCTGATGAGTGATGAGTAGAGGGGCACAATGACCTCTCTTGATCTAGATGTGAACCCTTTCATGATAAGTTGGCTATATAGAAGGTCTTTCTAACCACTTTGGCAGCGTGATTGTCAAAGGAGAGATTGCTATCTACTTGGGTCCCCAAATCCCTAATTACTTCTTCCGTGCCAATGGATTACCACCTATGTGGTAATTTGTGGGCACTTTGTTTTTCCCAATGGGGATGACTATGCACTTTTTGGCATTTAGCTTTAGGCCATGGCTCTGGCACCATTTATCCATCTATATGAGACCCTTTTGGAGGATGCTTGTGTCAGTCGGCGAGTCAATTATGGCACCACGTTTGCAGTCATCTGCGAACTTGGTCAGCCGTAGTCCTCCCATGTTAGCCTGTACCTCAGAGAAATATATACAGAACAAGAGAGGTCCCAGGACTGAGCCTTGTGGGATGCCACTTGTAACTGGTTTAGAGTCTGACATGGCACCTGCAATTCTGACCATGTGGGTTCTATCCCTGAGCCAGTTTGCAACCCATCTTGTGACATAGGGGTTGATATTTAAGCTGGTGAGCTTATTTATGATGCCCGAGTGGGGTATTGTGTCGAAGGCTTTGTGAAGTCCAGGTAGGCTGTGTGGACTACCTTCCCTTCATCTATGGCCTTGGTGACTGTTTCAAAGAAGTCAACCAGGTTCAAGAGGCAAGATCTGCCCTTAACAAAGCCGAATTGGGTAGGATCCAGTGTTTGGAGGTTCCCAATGTCTTTGTTTATGAGTTTCATGATGATACGCTCCATAGCTTTGCAGACCAGGCTAGTCAGGCTTATAGGGTAATAGTTTCTGGGGTCCGTTGTGGCACCATCTTTGTTGAGTGGGACAACTGTTGTTGTACTCCATTCCTTGGGTACATATCCTGTAGTAAGGCTGAGATTGAACAGTGACTTTATGTGAGGGTTCAGTTCTTCTTGGAGTTCATGTAAGATGCAGCCCGGGACACCGTCCGGTCCCATTGATGCTGTGTTTTTTTCTTTGGAGAGGGCAGCTCTCACCTGTGCATCTGTGATGTCAGGGAGGCTACACTCTGTTGGGATAGACATTTGCTCTTTTGGGGGGGAAGGGGAAAAGTTTGCACTGAACCTGTCTGCCAGGATGCTGGCAATGTCTGTGGGTTCAGTGTATTTTTTGTCATTTTGAACTAACTCAGAGCATATCTGGAAGTTGCCACCCAGGTTCCTGACATAACTAAAGAAGGCCTTGTGATTATCTTTAGCATCTTGTGCAATTTTTCTTTCGAAGCTGGCCTTAGATGATTTTATGAGGGATCATAGTTTCTTGCTAGTACTGATCAGAGATGCCTTCCCTTTTTGGGATTTTGCTCTATCGTGTAGTAGCTTCCTCCTTCTGTTGTACAGCTTATTTATGGCTGGGGTCCACCAGGCAGGTCTCCTGCCTTTAGAGGAATGAGTCTTGGTTTTATTTGGGATAGCACGATCCATGCATTCCTGTAGGTGTCCATAGAAAGCGTTTCTAAAGAATTCTGTGGTTTGGGCCATATTTTCCACTGGCCCAGGGGCTTTGAAGGATTCCACCTCGGTTTTGAGAAGTGTGAAGTTTGCTTTTGAGAAGTTCTTCACCGTGGTTTCCTTGGCTGGGGGTGGGGATGGGATATGGATGTCCAGTGAGATTAATTTATGGTCAGATCTTACCCATGAGGGGTATACCTCTGGTATGGAACATAGAGTCCCCATGTTGGAGATGATCAGGTCCAATATGTTTTCCCCTCTTGTGGGATTTGTGACCAGTTGTTCCATAGCATTTGAGTTTATAAATTCTAGGAACCATTGGGCGAGGGTGTTGGGGCTTGAGTAGTGCTCCCAGTCTATGTTTGGGTAGTTGAAGTCACCCAATATAATGGTGTTTGGAGAGACCTTCATATTCTCCAGTGTTCTCAGGAAAGCCGAGTGGGGTTCCTGAGTTTGGGAGGGTGGTCTGTAGCAGGCTACAAACTGAAAGGCAGTTTTGCCCACTGTTAGTTGCACATGGATGGTCTCCGATGCTTCATGCAGTGCCACTAACCTGGATGTGTGGGTATCTTTGATGAATATGGATACTCCCCCTCCTTTTGTGGTTCAGTCCGAGTTTTGGGGCCTAAAAGCATGGTATGAGGTATAACCTGATAGTGCTGGGGTGCTCCCGGGAGCCTTGAACCAGGTTTCTGTTACTGCACAGATATCGATATTCTCCATACTGAGGAGAGCTTCGAGTGCATGCATCTTGAGGTTTAGACTTCTGGCGTTGAGCAGCATTACCTTTAGTTTCTTTTTCTTTGTGTTGTCTATGGAGGTGGGTTTGTCTTTTGAGCCTTGCGTAAAAAAGGCACTATGGGGGTGGCAAGAGCCTTAGCCAGTATTTGAAAGCCCAGGGATGACAGGTGCAAGCCATCCCTAGCGAAGCAACGTGGCTTGTTGAGCATGTCATCCCAGGCTGACAGACACTGGATCCCCTTTGAATGACACCAATACTTTAGCCAATTGTTAAAATTGATCATGTTGTCTTTATACTGTGGCATCATTCTTGGTGAGGGTAAGATGCTACTCAAGGTCAGGGTCATACCGGCCTGGGCTATATGATCAGAGAGCTCCTCTATGTCTCTTTTCATGTAGTCCAGGGAGGTAAGTCTCAGGTCATTCACACCAGCATGGACAATGACAGAGTCATATTTGTACTTGCTTTGGAGTGACCTGAGTGCTTGTGTTATGTGGCTGATCCTGGCACCAGACAGGCAGCTTACAGTGACCTTCTCCTCGTTCAGACTGGTGAGTGGGACGTCAGTGTGTCTGACAATAGAGTCACCTATTACAAGTGTATTAGGTGTGTTGTTTAGCCTTAAGGACTGTGACTGTGTGGCACACTGACTTTGTGAACTATGTGATATGTGGGTATTGTTGTGGGGTTGCTTGGATGTCTGCTTTGGAGGTCTCTGCTGCTTGGGCAGATTTTTATTTAGAGCCTCCGAGTATGTTTTTGTGTGTTTATGTGTTTGGTTTTCTGTTGAGATAGGTCTATGTGAGACTGGATTTGTGGTGTGTGTGGTTACCTTCTCCTCCTGACTGACTGCGCCAGTATTGGGTTGAGAGAGCTCAGCCTCCAGTTTGGCTATATAGTTGCATCTCTCACATATATTTGAGCTTGTTGGGAGGAGGAGAGGGTGTTCTGTGTACATAAGGCAGTTGTAACATTACCTCAAGATTCCCAGATTCACCAGCTGGACTGGAGAGTAAACCCAAAACTGACTTTTGGACATGCCAGAATAGTATAAGGAACTACTTTTTGACTGATCAAAAAGGACCAATAGGGAGCCAAGTACTTAAAGGGAGTATAAGAGGGTGTAGTGCTTTAGTTTATTAGTGCTTACTTATAAGATTACTTATGCGAGCAACTGCAGGGCTTTAGAATGAAAACAGAGTGCTTACTTTGAGATTTAGAACAGTTTGAAGGGAAAAAGTGAAGAGCAGACTTTGTGGAGACGGGAATAGTTTAAACCAGTTTAAGCGGTGCTGCCCGATGCTGCACTATGCACAAAATTGTGCAAAAACACACAAATGCGGGTTCTAAAGCAGGGAAACTGAAAGAGATAGGAATTGACCCACAGTGGCCAATAAGCTACTAGTTTCAGGGCTGAGACCACTCCTCCAGGGAAAGATAGGCTGTTCAAAGCTCCCCACTCTCAGTGGTGAACAGAGAAGCTTCCTCCTATCCAAGTAAGGATATGGGCAACACAGGAAACTGTACCACAGTCCGGAATTCAGCAAAACCTGAAATCTGGACTAATCTAGTTCAGCAAAGGCGGGAAAAGAGAATTTTTTTTTTCAGGAAACAGCAGAAAAACACACAGAAACACTGTAAATGCTATAAACAGGCTAGCACACTTTAGTGTGTAGCCTACAACAGTTATACAATACAAAAATGACTTAAATTGATATAAAACAAGTGCAAAAACTGTAAAAAGCAGAAGGCAAATGCAATTTAAACTTTTTAAAGCACAGATCAGTTAGAAATTCACTTTTTAGGTGGGAAAAGGCAGTCGGAGCAAAGAAAACAGAGAAAAAAATACTTAAATCTGGAAATGTCTCTCTTGGGTCTCTCTGTTGCCTGTATCACTCTGCAGGACACCATAAGGAGCTGTGCAGAGTTGTATACTGGCGCAAAAACCATGCAAATGCGGGTTTTAAAGCAGGGAAACTGAAAGAGATAGGAATTCACCCAAAACGGCCAATAAGCTACTAGTTTCAGGGCTGAGACCACTCCTCCAGGGACAGATCGGCTGCTCAAAGCTCCCCACTCTCACTGGTGAACAGAGAAGCTTCCTCCTATCCAAGTAAGGATATGGGCAACACAGGAAACTGTACCACAGTCTTGAATTCAGCAAAACCTGAAATCTGGACTAATCTAGTTCAGCAAAGGCGGGAAAAGAGAATTTTTTTTTTTAAGGAAATGGTAGAAAAACACACAGAAAACACTGTAAATGCTATAAACAGACTAGCACACTTTAGTGTGTAGCCTACAATAGTTATACAGTACAAAATGACTTAAATTGATATAAAACAAGTGCAAAAACTGTAAAAAGCAGAAAAAGCACAGATCAGTTAGAAATTTGCTTTTTAGGCGGGAAAAGGCAGTCCAAGCAAAAAAACAGAGAAAAAATACTTAAATCTGGAAAAGTCTTTCTTGGGTCTCTCTGTTGCCTGTATCACTCTGCAGGACACCACGAGGAGCTGTGCGGAGTTGTATACAATAACAAACTTCTTAAATCACAGAATCGCTAAAAAAAAAAACTGGCGTTTTAGGCGGAATTAGTTAAGACAGCAAGAAAAGCAGAAAAGTGATACTTAATCACTCCAAAGTCACTCTTTCGTCTCTCTGCTGCTGTAGACTCTGCAGAACACCTGGAAGGCACTTGCTGAGTGGAATACAAGTGTGAAAACTGTGCAAAGTTTTTATAGCAGGGAAGTGAAAGAGATAGAAATTAGCCCAAAATGGCCAATAAACTACTAACTTCTGGGCTGAAACCACTCCTCCAGGGACAGATAGGCTGCACAAAGCTCCCCTCTCTCACAGGTGAACAGAGAAACTTCCTTCTATCCAAGTAAGGTATGGCAACACAGAAACTTGTAACACAACCCTGGTTTCAGCAATAACATGAAAACTGGACTATACTAGTTCAGAAAGGCGAGAACAAGTTTATATATATATATATATATATATATATATATATATATATATATATATATATATATATATATATATATATATATATATATATATATATATATATATATATATTTTCCAAGAAAATAGAGCAGATACAATCAAAACAACACTTTACCCAATTAACCAGTTAAAAAGCTTAAAACTGAGCCCTATTCCAACAGTCTTCAATCAGACAAGTTCTAACTGCACAGTCCTGCCACTAGGGTACAGAGAAACCTTCTCCAAAAAAGACGGCCTGGGTCAGTGCACAAGTCATACAACAAAGCTAGATCCAGCCAGCATGAATCTAGTCTATGCTACAGCAAACAAGGCGTACCGATTTCAGAAAGAAACAGTTCAAGTAAGCATGCGCAATAAGCCTTTAACCAGAAATTCCCAGCTCAGAAGGGCAGAATCTAGCCTCTCCTCCCACAAGAGTGCAGACCACAAACCTTCTTAATGTAAAATAACTGGCCTGAAGCCCAAGTCCTTAACCTAGAACTAATACACTTTTAGAATAACAGACACTGAGCTTGTGTAGCAGTCTGATATCTCGCTGGCTTGTTATCAGATATAATGTCACTAATTATGGTGTACAGTACATATGCACCCCTTACTGCATGACATATGTACAAAGGCTGACAGGGTTGTGGCTGGAGGCACATACACAGGGCCAATATTGACATGTTGCTGTGATAACCTCATACATTTACTGTTTTAACAGGGTTTGTTGCACCATATGTCCTATGAGGGATATGAAGTCAGTAACTCATACGGCTGTCACCATCTACAGACTGCAATCCTCACACTACCTTCTGCAGTTCACAGATAGGTGCTCTGTGGGTAACACCTGAAATAAAAGGCAGCACACACTGGTCAGTCTGCAGATGGCCCTACAGATGGGTGTTCCCTCATAAACATAGCACTGACAAGGCAGGTATGAAAACACATAGGATAGCCATATCCACACACCCCCTGTTAAACCAACATTACTCCAATTGCAGTACAGCAGCACTTACAGTCTATAGGCAGGTCAGGTACATCCTCCTCATGTTTGTTGGCCTGTTTACTCAGTGTATGTTGTTAGATGTAAACCCCAATCCATCTGAGATGCTGTATGCCAAACAACAGATCGAGTTCCTGCTCACAGTGAATGAAAGGCCCAAAACCAACATGATGTTCCTAGATACTGGTGTGTGTTTCTATACAAACTGGCTATGGGAATGTTACCACAGCTGTTTCAAATGCAATCAGCTAGAGAAGGGCTGCAATTTGTGCAGAGGCCATTAGCTAATCCTGAGAATCACTTAAAATACACATGCTGTTGCCTAAGCAAAGCAGGTGTAAGTCCCTACATCCACCAGAGAGGGATTAAGAGAGGCTGACAGAAGCACAGAAAAGCCAGGGAGGAGTGGGGGAGTAGAACCTAAGCATGTTTGTGTCACACACCTACCAGTACAGGGTATCAAACCCCTGACCACTATGTAGTGCTATCACATGTCCATGCAGTTATTGGATGCGCCATATAGGTTACATGTTGGGGAGTCCTCAGAAGGTATATGTGATGGTGAGTGACATCTGCAACAGGGATATGGTAGCTATGTCATAGATGTAGTACACGTGCTTGCCCGCATGAACAGGTGTCAGTGTCAACACAACTACACTCTCACAGGGACGCACACACACTGCCACACTTGGCAGGGCCAGGAATACAACTCATCACTAGTGGGATTGCCACAACACAGTACTGTGCAGGTATCACATGCACCACAGGGGTCATAAGGAGGTTATATGTGCAAAGGGTATGTGGTGGTGTCTGACATCAGTTAGCATGCTTCAGTATGCCAATGGTGGTTGTAGTGAGTGTGAATATGGTCATACGTATCATACACCACACACAGAGACATGGGTGCCAGTACTGACATGCATGTGTGCACTGCTTTAAGGTTGTGATGTGGTTGATGGTGCCAGATGGCTATACAAGGCTAGGTAATAGATATACCTTGACATCAGGCCACATGACATTGGTCTACATTGTAGCTCAGGAGTGTAGTGTCTGGAGTTGCCCACACAGGTGGGTACTGTATTCACCATCCAGTCACCTGGGTGACTATTGCGTGTGGCCAATGCTGTGCATTGCTTGCCATGTATATGTTCCTTAGTCCATGATATGGGCAGTGTCTGTGATGTGCACACCTCCCACATGCATGTACAGTGACATGTGGAACTGCACCTGGGGTGTCTGTTCCATGTTGTGTACACAGCTCATTATCAGATGCGCCAGTCCTGGCCTCATGTGGCAGGAACTGTTAATGGACAGCAGGTTGGCCCTGCACCTACACTGATAGCATGATACCAGTATTCCCTTGTGTCAGCACCATCTGTCCATACAGGGATTGTGTTTCAGGCATGTTATGTCCTTTGTGGGTCACATTTGATGGCACCACTGGTGTTGCAGGTGTCCAGTGGGGAACATGGGGGAGGTGCAGTGTCGGCATGGACTGCTGGACAGGGTGCCATGTCCTCTGCAGCCCACTGCAGTCACACCATGGTTACTATCAGTGGGAAACATGAAGGGTACTACTAACATAGTGGCTGTTGCCTAGGCAAGTGTGTTTATGTGTGCGTGTGTGTGTATGAGACATGGGTTGAGTGTGTTCCCTGGGTAATACAAGGGTTGCTAATGTTGCTCAGTTGGCATTGATGTCACATTTAGGGGTATGCATTTTCACCCCAGCCTCTCAGCTATTTCACATCTGTCATCCCTGTATGGTGGACATTGTGATATATACTTGGCCCACCATATAAGATGTTTGCAAAACCCGCTCCACATTGAGTCCAGTTTTTACACACTCACAACAACCACCACACAGGATACAAATGACAAATGCAGACACACACACACACACACACACACACACACACACACACACACACACACACACACACACACAGACACACAGACACACACACACACACACACACACACACACACACACACACACACACACACACACACACACACACACACACACACACACACACATGCCAGTCATGTCTGGGATTAGAACTCCTACCTAACTAGTATATTACACTACAGCACTATGCTGTTGTAGGATATGCCACAGAGATTACTGGAGTACTCCTTCCCCAATGGTGTATTTCACAGTGAATGACATCAGCAGGACTGCCAAAGTAGGGCATTTGAAATGTACTGAGTGTGACTAGCCTAAAATGCATTGCTCCCTACACAGACATGGAAACACACACAAAACATCCACAACTGCTATGTGTGGGAATAGAAACCCTGCCAGAATTCTATATCACACTACAGCATGAAGCTGTTATAGGACGCACCATGGGGACTGCTGGAGTTGCCCTTCCCCAAAGGTATATTTCACAGTGAATGACATCAGCAGGATTACCATAGCAGGGCATTTGAAATGTACTGAGTGTGACTATCCTAAAATGCATTGCTCCCTACACAGACATAAAAACACACACGAAACATCCACAACTGCCATGGGTGGAAATAGAACCCTACCAGAGTTCTATATCACACTACAGCAGTACGCAGTTATGGAACACGCTACGGAGATTACTGGGCTACAACCTTCCCAGAGGTGTATTTCTAGGTGGATGACATCAGCAGCCTTACCAAAGTAGAGCATTCGAATTGTAGGGAGTTTGAATACCCTAAAAAGCATTGCCCTCTACACAGACAGAGTCAGACAGACACACACACAAACACACACTTGACAAGTCTTGGATTAGAACTCCTACCTAACTAACTTATCACACTACAGTAGTACACAGTTATAGGACACGCTACGGAGATTACTGGGCTACAACCTTCCCAGAGGTGTATTTCTAGGTGGATGACATTAGCAGCCTTACCAAAGTAAAGCATTCGAATTGTAGGTAGTGTGACTACCCTAAAAAGCATTGCTCTCTGCAAAGACAGCAACAGACAGACACACACACACACACACACACACACACACACACACACACACACACACACACACACACACACACACACACACACACACACACACACACACACACACACACACACACACACACACACACACACAGCTGCCATGTCTGGGATTGGAACACCTACCTAATTAGTTTATCACACTACAGTAGTACGCAGTTATGGGACATGCCACAGAGATTACTAGGCTACAACTCTCCCAAAGGTGTATTTCACAGTGGATGACCTCAGCAGGCTTGTCATAGTAGGGCTATGGGGAGGGCAGTATGTGCGCAAGGGCCATAACCCATTCATCTAGAGGTTGACACGCCACATGAGGGCAGACACAGGGTCATATTTCACAGGTATGTGTATACAGCTTCTAGATGACTACTTCCTTGTACAGTCATGTTGCACAGCTAGCACGTGCACCACATAGTCTGTAATGCTGACATATACCGGTGGCTAGTATCTACAGTGAGTGACATCTGAACCTCATGTGGTTGTGGCCCTTTGGCTGTGTGCTGGGTGGGACAGGCCTGGATGGCTCCTTATCACAGTCACCCTCTTCCACACATCTATGTACATCTACCTTTGGCTTATTATAGTGTGTTGTCCTTACATATATGTCTGCATTCCTATCCAGTGTGTGTGCAAAGCATGAGTGGTGCATACTGAGGAGTGTCTGCAATAACATCTGCGACTGCCAGATATGTCTGGTCTACTGGTGTTTGCAGACATGGCCTTCATGTGTTTAAGTGTGTGAGCATGCCCAGTATGACCTTTTAGTATGTTGACTGGCATTGCCTTCATTTCTCTAAGTGTGTGAGCATGCCCAGTATGCCCGTCTGTACTGAATGTGTGGATCGAGTCCAGGTAGTTTGTACTGCAGTACTGACATTTGTGTTGTACACCTACAGGTAGCATGCATTTTCTGCATGGTATCCATCGATTATTTGACACTGACTGTTAATACATTTCTATGTAGGATGAGGGGGGCACACCTGACTATTTCTACACAGGATTGGGGGGGCACACCTGACTGTTACTTCATTTCTACGTAGGATGGGGGGCACACCTGACTATTTCTACATGGAATTGGGGGGTGGGCCCACCTGACTGTAATTGCATTACTACATAGGATGAGGGGATCACACCTGACTATTTCTACATTTCTACACAGGATTGGAGGGCACACTTGACTGTTAATGCATTTCTACGTAGGATGGGGGGGCACACCTATTTCTACATTTTTACACAAGATTGGGGGGGCACACCTGACTGTTATTACATTACTACGTAGAATGAGGGGGGGCACACCTGACACTTGTACACATTTGCTATGACTGTACTGGTATGTCAGGTAATCCATTTCATTCTGTATTCTTACCTATCATGCTGACTAGAGGCATACCAGTGTACTACAGATCTTAGCTTTGATTTACCTACATATTAGTTTCTGACTTCCTACCCTTCAGAACTTACTTCCCACTGTCTTACCTGCTGTAGTCTGTCTGTGTAGGCCTGAGGGGGGGGGTTACCAATAGGCATCATTCAGAGGCCATAGCACAGCCTTTGTGTGCGTTTGTCTACACCTATCCGGCTGGCTGTGACTGTTGTTGGGTATGTGAACCCCGCTGAGTGGCATGTGTGATTCACTTACCTTGTGGGTGTCCCAGTAATGAGTGTAGTGCTGCAGGGCTGCCTATGTCGAATGCACATAGTACACTCCCTAGACATGGTTGAGCAAAGGTAGTGTCATGTTTGGCATCCCTTTTACTGTATGTGAGAGTCAGAGAGAGGTGTTATTCCCTGGGTCCCTCCTGTGTCAGTGTATGTGTTATCCGTTGCCTCATTGCCAAGGCCAGGGCATACTGGGAATGCCTCCTTCTGCCTACTGGGGCAAGCTCAGGTTGTTCCTCCTTCGAGTCACTCTGTGCCTGTGCAGGCCTTGGCAATAGTGGGGGGCTGTGTGGGCATGCCCCATGCTGTTCCTGCTGCAGGTGTTTCCGCAGGATCATATTGTGCAGCATGGCACATATAAGGACAATTTGGGTACATGTAGCTGGTGAGTACTGCAAGGCTCTACCCGATGTGTCCAGGCACCGGAACCCTGACTTGAGCATCCCAAACACATGCTCTACTATAAATCTGGTCTGTGCGTGTGCCTCATTATGGAGTTCTTGTTTGGGTGTGTGTGCATTATTAGCCACAGCTCCAGTGCGTATTCAGCATCCCCTACTAGGTGACCATGAGGGATGTCCCCATTGGCAAATCTCTGGTACAGCTGCATCAGATGCCAGATGTGGAAATTGTGATAGCTTTAAGGGCAGCCAGTACACACATTCATTATTATGCCCTGGGCATTGCACATGACCTGGCAGTTGATGGAGGGGAAGCCCTTGTGGTTGATGTAGAGCCTACCCCACTCACCAGGTGGTGCTTTAATGCATATGTGCATACAGTCTATAGCACCCACTACCTCAGGGTATTCTGCTATTTGGTGTAACAGTTGCATTTTGCTGGCCAACGCCTCATGGGTGTTGGGGAAATATACGTGCTCACTGACGTGCTGATATGGTATCCAGGAACTGGTGGAGTACCCTTTATGCTGATGCCTGTGAGATCCCCATCATATCACCAGTTGGCTTTTGGAAGGTACCTGTAGCTAGTATTCTTAGGACTACACATGCCTTGGTATTCACTGGGATGGGTTCCCCTCTGTTAGTTCTACATTGGCTTAAGTACTGGTGTCATTCAAAGGGGATCCAATGCCTGTCAGCTTGGGATGATATGCTCTTCAAGCCACGATGCTTCGCTAGGGACGGCTTGCACCTGTCACCCCTGGGCTTTTGGATATTGGCAAAGGCTCTTGCTACCCCCATAGTACCTTTTTTAGGCAAGGCTCAAAAGACAAACCCACCTCCATAGGTATCACAAGGGATAAGAAACTAAGAGTAATGCTACTCAACGCCAGAAGTCTAAACCTCAAGATGCACGCACTCGAAACTCTCCTTAGCATGGAGAACATCGATATCTGTGTAGTAACAGAAACCTGGTTCAGGGCTCCTGAGAGCACCCCAGCACTACCAGGTTATACCTCATACCATGCTTTTCGGCCCCAAAACTTGGACCGAACCACAAAAGGAGGGGGAGTATCGATATTCATCAAAGATACCCACACCTCCAGGTTGGTGGCAAAGCACAAAGCATCAGAGACTATCCATGTGCAACTAACAGTGGGTAAAACTGCCTTCCAGTTTATAGCCTGCTACAGACCACCCTCCCAAACCCAGGAACCCCACTCGGCCTTCCTGAGAACACTGGAAAATATGAAGGTCTCTCCAAACACCATTATATTGGGTGACTTCAACTACCCAAACATAGACTGGGAGCATTACTCTAGTTCCAACACCCTAGCCCAAAGGTTCCTAGAATTTATAAACTCAAAGCTATGGAACAACTTGTTACCACTCCCACAAGAGGGGAAAACATACTGGACCTGATCATCACCAACATGGGGACTCTATGCTCCAGACCAGAAGTGTATCCCTCACTGGTAAGATCAGACCATAAACTAATCTCACTGGATATTCACATCCCGACCCCACCCCTGCCCAGAAAACCACAGTGAAAAACTTCTCTAAAGCAAATTTCACACTCCTCAAAACTGAGGTGGAATCCTTCAAAGCCCCCGGGCCTGTGGAAAATATGGCCCAGACCGCAGAATCCTTTATAAACGCATTCTATGAACACCTTCAGGAATGCATGGATCATCGATCCCAAATAAAACCAAGACCCAATCCTCCAAAGGCAGACGTCCTGTCTGGTGGACCCCAGCCATAAACAAACTATACAATAGAAGGAGGAAGCTACTAAATGATAGAGCAAAATCCCAAAAGGGAAGGCATCACTGATCAGTATTAGCAAAAAACTACGGGCACACATAAAATCGTCTAAGGCCAGCTTCGAGAAAAATTGCACAGGACACTAAGGATAATCACAAGGCTTTCTTTAGTTATGTTAGGAACCTGGGTGGTAATTCCCAGATATGCTCAGAATTAGTCCAAAATGACAAAAATACACGAACCCACAGACATTGCCAACATCCTAGCTGACAGGTTCAGTGCAAACTCCCCCTCCCCACCAAAAGGGCAAATATCTATCCCAGCAGAGTGCTGCCCCTGACATCTCAGATGCTCAGGTAAGAGCGCCTCTCCAAAGCAAAAACACAGCATCAATGGGATCAGATGGTGTCCCGGCTGCGCCCTACATGAACTCCAAGAAGAGCTAAACCCAAACATAAAACTACTGTTCAATCTCAGCCTTACTACAGGATATGTGCCCAAAGAGTGGCGTACAGCAACAGTGGTCCCTCTCCATAAAGGTGGTGCCTCAATGGATCCTGGAAACTATCGCCCCATAAGCCTGACTAGCTTGGTCTGCAAAGCTATGGAAAGGATCATCATGGACCTCATAAATAAAGATATTGGGGACCTACAAACACTGGATCCTACCCAGTTCGGCTTTGTTAAGGGCAGATCCTGCCTCTTAAACCTGGTTGATTTTTTTGAAACAGTCACCAAGGCCACTGACGAGGGGAAGGTGGTCCACACAGCCTACCTGGACCTCGCAAAAGCCTTCGATACAATACCCCACTCGGGCATTATAGATAAGCTCACCAGCTTAAATATAAACCCCTATGTCACTAGATGGATTGCAAACTGGCTCAAGGACAGAACCCACATGGTTAGAATTGCTGGAGCCATGTCAGACTCCAAACCTGTTACAAGTGGTGTCCCACAAGGCTCAGTCCTGGGACCTCTCTTGTTCAGTATATATTTCTCGGAGGTACAGGCCAACACGGAAGGACTGTGGCTGACCAAGTTTGCAGATGACTGCAAACTGGGCGCCATAATCGACTCTCCAGCCAACACAAGCATCCTCCAAAAGGGCCTCATAGAAACAGACAACTGGTGCCAGAGCCATGGCCTCAAGCTAAATTCCAAAAAGTGTATAGTCATCCCCTTTGGCAAAACAAAGTGCCCACAAATTACCACATAGGTGGTAATCCATTAAGTACAGAAGAAGTTATTAGGGACCTGGGGACCCAAGTTGATAGCAATCTCTCATTTGACAACCACGTGGCCAAAGTGGTTAGAAAACATTTTATATAGCCCACCTAATCATGAAGGGATTCACATCTAGATCAGGGGAGGTCATCGTGCCTCTTTACTCATCCCTCATCAGGCCCATAATTGAGTACAATGCCCCTTTTGGGAAGTACCTTACCAGACACCTGCAGCAACTGAAAAGACCCCAAAAGTATCTCACCAAGAGGATCAAAGGGCTCAAACAGATGCCATATGCTGCCCGGTTAAAGAAACTCCAGCTCTACTCAGTGGCATACTGCCTGTTCAGAGGCGATCTGTGCCTGACGTATAAAGCCATGTCCAACCCAGAATTAATGGACATGCTGCACCTCAGAAAATCCAAATCCCATCAAGCTACGTGCTCGAGAGACTTGAACCTCAGCACTGAAATAAATAGGACATGCTGGAGGGACAGATTCATAACCCAGAGGCTCCCTTCACTCTGGAATAAAATCCCAGTCCAGGTTAGGCAGAGTCCCTCATTGACTCTCTTCAAGAGGAATCTTGATGAGTGGATGGGAGATCATAGGTTTTCCCCGGGTATCACTTCTGTGTCACTTTTAGACAGAGGCACAGTATACTAACCTTGAAAAAGGACATAGCAAAATAAATTTAAAATGGGTGGCGAAAGCCAAACACATTCTGGCTAGGCTTATAAATGCCCTAGGGCAGATAGCCTAGTATGAACCTATGAGGCATGGCCAGCACAGCTCAACAATTTGCTGTAGGAGGTCCCTGTCCACCCTATAGCGCTCTACTATCTCCAGCTCATTTAGCCCCTGGTACGTAACCCTGGGTCTGTACACTCTTCTCTGTCTTCTCACTGTGGGTTGGTCAACAGCATTCACATCCTCACCACCCTCAGCCTCTTCCACAAGATGTTGTATGCTAGCCATTGCAGCCCCTATCATTTTGCTGTTGGGAGTGTTAAAAGTTCCCTGCTTGTTTACACCAGTGGTGTAGAGTGTGGGAAAAACCAAAGGGGAAGGTGTTTGCATAGTTTATAGTAGTGTTCTGGGCTGGGCTGGGCTGGTCTGCTGCCTGTGTAATTGGCTGATTCTGATACATTTCACCTGCCAGCTATGCTAGTTCTCCTAGATTATCTTCCTACTGCTGTTTTCCCTTCCCATTGCCTTCCTGTTTAAGCCTGGGGCGTGACGCACAAACAGAGTGCTCAAATGTGCACAGTGCTGCTATTTCCTGGTTTAACTTTTTTCTTTCTTCCTTTAAAACCCGGTGTGCGGCATGCACACCCACTTAGGCAATGAAAACAGTGCTAGGCAGATTCAGATACAGCCCCTAGCTTAGCTGTGCTAAGCTAGGAGCAAACCCAAGCCACAGGGCTCCAATCTGTTCACAGTATGCCTGACACACACCCCCATGATGCCAGCTAACCCCTAAGCCTGCACCAAGCTATTCCTACTCTTACACTGTTGGGACCTGACTAGCATGCTGGGGAAAACTGGGATTCACTATCCTTCCCCTCATTTGTATAGGATTGCCTGCTAATGCATAGTTACTTGTCTCATACTGAGCCTCCCCCCTTAGCAACCACTACTCAGTGACAATGTTGTCTTCTGCCTGCCATTGACTTGCATGGCAGAATAGTGATTTTATTTTAGGTTTATTTTGTTATCTCCCCCCCAATCCCATTTGCGCACTGTTGCCCTACGCTTAAACAGCCAAGATTGGCTAAATAAAATAATAAAAGTTGATTTTTTAATTTTTTATGTTGTTTGCAATGCCAATGGCCTTATACTTGGCCATTGGCATGCTTCCTGACTGATATTCAGCCTTTATTTGGAGCTGTCACGGCTTCGTTTTGGATTTTGCAGAAATGTACTTGGTTACCAACTGAGTACATTTTTGCAGATTGCACTAGTCCTGCACGGCCGGTTGCAAGCTTCCTGGATCGCAAATTCACCTCATTTGCATGGATTTCCCCTGCAAATGGGGTGATTTGCATACAGGGGCTTAGTCCATGCAAGACTAGTGCAGGAGCACTCGTGCACGCCTCTGCAGGCTGTTTCTGGATTGCACGGCAGACATATTGCCTGCTAGAGCTCCTGCACTGATCCTGCACACCATGCAAGGCATACATAATCCAGGGGAATGTGTGCTACTTGTTTCTCTGTGAATTCATCAGTGGCCAATGTCAGCTGCATTTCTCAAAGAGGTGAATTTGTGTGCTAAAGTGATTTCTACATTGAACTAAGGAATGAATGCTACTCATTGTGAAACAATGGCCCCTATTTTATCCCCCACACCACACAAAAACAAATCTGCATCCTTCCAAGATAATTCCAAAAGTAAAACAGTGTTTTGACTACATTAAAATGTGTCACTTCTTTGGGAGAGCCTGCCTCTAACACCCTCACTGTCTGCCTGAAAGATAAATACTTTACCACTCTGGAATAGGGGAGTATTTTTACTCTTTTATTCAACTGAAAACAATCCTTAGTTATCCCAAACACTGCAGAGACCCAGACTAATGCATAAAACAGAAACCAGTGGTTTGTTTAAAATAAATATTCTCTGTATAAAACAAATATTCTCTGCGTTGCTATTTTTGAACTGCAAAGTGCCACAGTATTAATATTGTGTGGTTTATACATCATGTATTTTGCATTATTTTCTCAAAAATCCCACTTCACTGATGGTATTTCAGGCATGCAATTACGCAGTTTTATTACAAGTGTCTGGTTACATTCGATCAGTGTACAGGCATTTACATCGACACTGAAGCAGACATTGCAAAGACTGCTGGCCAAAAGTCTAGCATGACTACATGTAATGACTTTTCCATGATAAACAGGAGAAGAAAAATACAAAAACACACATCTAACGGTGTTAGTTTTAAGCATGGACTGGTAAGGCCTCTTTACTGTATAGGCAACTTTGTGAGGAAACTTATTTCTTGCTGTTTGTTTTCTTGAGGAAAAAAATCGTTGAAGTCTGAAGATGCATAGTATTTGATTTGTGTTTCTTTTAATTTTTTTCTTTGACGGACATTTATAAACACTGTCAGGGATGGCTAATTTATACCTAAACATCACATCCCAAAAATTATTCATTAATTTTTTCTTAACTATATATACTGGTGAGGAGCAGAGTGAATAGCATGGGCCAGACTTTCCTAAACCCATCAATAGTGCCCAGTTCACCATACGATATTCCCAGACATGTAGAGAGATATAACTTCTCCAATGTGCTCTAGGCCTCTCTGGGTCTTCTCAGCAGGCAATGTCTAGTACACCTCTCACAGGGGATACTGAAGGTCATCTTCACAAGGTGTTCACATCAAATGACTAAACTTAACATGAAAGCACAGTGACTGTACCCTGATATCTTATTGATTTGACAAGGTCCTCAGTCCATGAAACAGAATGGGTCAAGCTACCCTGCAATGGAACAGGATTTCTGTCACTTTTATCTCTAATCTCATCTTTTCAGTCAGTCTCAAGGCTCATGAGCATAGGTGAGGCTGGGAACACAGACTGGTCAGTAAACTATGAGTTTCATCCTATGGCAGTTCTCAGTTTATCACCAAGTCCAATACAATGCCTATAGCAGTAACACTACTTTACCTATCCACTGGCTATCACCTGATTCTCTATAGCTTCATTCAAGAACCCAGGATACTTAAACTCCTCTAACTGAGATAGTTACATCTCTCCCTCCCCTGGAAAGAGTGATCCAGTATTCTCTAGGAGAAGACCATAACCTCTGATTTGGAGGTATTGGTGTTCATCCTATCCATTTCACACGCTGTATCGCATTATTCCATCACACACTGGGGATTACGGTCACTTGAGGTTCATATATGTGTTTTTTATGGATAAGGTATGAAGGTACCATCAAGGTTTAGAGACCACCCAGTTTGGAAATGGAGGGCTGCATTTTTGCTGCTTGCAGATATTATCATCTTCACAGAATGATGGTAATAAAAAACAATGACACTCAAAATACTCGACAAGTTTCCATTTAGCCACATTAAAATACAAAATTGCTAATATTTTAATAAACGTTAATAAATCAACAAATAATGGAAGAAAAAATGAAAATGCCATGCTCACAAATTCCAACAAACATCGGCCAACTCCACTAGTAATATGAGACAAATCCCTGCTTGCAACCCTGGTGACCTGAGTTTGACTAGTGCTCAAGTGTCTGTTGGAGCTGGAGGAGGAATCTTAAAGCTGCTTAGTTTTTTGTGGGGAGGGGTGTGTGATCGTGGGCATACTTCCTGCAAAATACTCCCCAGTGGAGACCAAGGGTCATGTGAAGGTATGTATCTTTAATGTGTCATGCACTATAAAGGCATGTACATGCCAGTTTCACAGATGCTAACAAGACAGTACTATGAGTCAGTGCTGCAAAGAAAAACCTGGGTGGTCCTCACTCCTGAAAATAAATTTGTCATATGGCTCTCACTCCCTGGGTACACATGGGTCAGCACAGTGGTCAGAAGGGTGAGCAAGATGGTCAGAGCAGGATCCAAAAAAAAAAAATTCCAACAAAGGTCATTTAACAGAAACAGGGGATAGTGACTCTCATACCTCTCAGGTGTCCAGATTTTCACAGAATGTCAAGATTTTTGCCTCATATTTTTGGTCTGTTTATTATAACATTTGTGATTTTCTGGATTTTTGTGGCAAATCAGTGAGGACTGAATTCACTAAATAAAGACAGGCATTTAAGTTTCAAACTTCATATTCTTCAAAAAATGCATTGTTACACAGGGTCCTTCATACTAACAACTTTCTAAATTTATAAGAGCAACTTTTAAAATTTGTCCCTATTTTGGAGGCTTTGTCCATATTTTTTGTGCTAAGAGGTTGTGAGCTATGGTGACTGTACAAAGCAACTGTATCAACTGCAACCTCCTAAACAGCTTAGCTGCATCCAGTTTTGGTTCCTGTATATTAAATTGGTTCATGTTTTTTTCCCTTAGATTATCTTCACTGGGCTTTGCCAAGGTCTGGTTCTAGTCCCATTATTTTCAATTTATTGTTTAACCTATTGCCCTGAGATCTAAAATGATCTAATACCATACTATACACCAACAATCTAGTATGCTATGAATTTACATCCCGCCACAACCAAATATATACAGTTGCCAAACAATCCTTAATAACTTTCTAAATGTCAGCATATGTAACTTATTTTAAACACACAAACAAGTGCTATTCTTTATCACACCGCTAAAATTAAAAACAAAAAATAACAAACCTCCCTACCCCCTTTTCTACAACATCCACAATAATGACTGTGTCATCTCTCAGACACCGAGTCTTAACTCTTGACGCCAATTGACAGTGAAAATTTAAAAGCAAAAATTTATTGAAATCTGCATGTTGTTAAATGTCATGTTTCCTTACCCCTAAGGGCAGAGCTGTAATAGGTAAAAATATATTAAAACCTCTTTTAGAATGCAGACTTTCCCTTCTTACCTATGCCTCAAAAAAAAAAAAGTCTTTACAGATTTCGGAACAATCTTATAGTCTGATCTATCACTTTACTCTTCCTTCATATCTTCATCCATAAAAACCTTCAGAAAAAAGTACAGCCCTATCCTGTATTACTTATCAACTTCACTCTCTAGCTAAAAATGCAATTGTCCTGTGAATAAAACTAATTATATAGTGATGCTTCTTTTGTATTCAAAAACAAGCACAATGATTGGGCAACCCAATTAGCATGCCACTGTAAATTCAACATACATCAACAGAATACAGTCTGGCTGGTGAAGTACCACTGAGCAGATGGACTTTCTATTGAAAGATGCTGATTGAGAGAGCAAAATAAATGAAAAATCAGGTATGTTCTCCAAAATAAACAGAAACATACCCAATTTTCCTCCTACTTCTGCTCTGTCCTTCATAAAATGAAAAAAAAACAGCTATGAAGGTTCTCTTTTCTGAATTGCTTCACCTGCACTGTACTGTGTAAGCATGGGGATGCAAGTCCCATACACATGCTCAGTACATCAGTATAAATGGATAAACATGGAGGAACACTTCAGCACCCTTACACAAAAACAATAGTTAAGCAATTTCTTAAATAATGTCATTGTGTAATAACAATAATCCATGACTGGACGTGGGTATATTAGGATTTACCAGCAACAGGTTTCACTCTTGTTATCAAACCAAGCCAACTGTGGACAAATCCTGATATTCTCACACGCAGTCATTGGTTATTGCTCAATTAACATCCAGTGGCCATAACGTCTAAATCTTCATCCCCAAACTTTAGAGTCTACTCCCTAACAACATCAGAAACTACTCTTTTAATCAGGTTTTTAAAGTTAAACAGTTATAATACCTGCACCTGCTTTAAACAATTCAACATATCCTAAAAGTACATGCACAAAACTACTGCTAGTATACTATTATGAAACACAAAACTCATACTGATACTTAATGACTTTCTAAATCAAAAAATGCATGTGATGGCCTAAGACATCATTAATTTATTTATTTTATTTATTTATTTGTCCTTTGCTAACCAGGAAAGTCTGTCTGAGACAATGGCTCATTTTTAATGGAAGCCCGGGGAGTAAAGCTCAACGACAGATTCAAGAACATTTAAACAGTAGTTGAGTAACTATGTACAAGAGAAGAAAACCCTACAACAGATTAAATATTTACCATGAGTTGGGGAGAAAGACACAACAAAAACACACACACAAACATTTTACAATAACCGATAAGTAATTATATATTTGGGGAGAAAATCCCCACAATAGATAAAAACACAAATTGAAATATATTTACAGCAATATTAAGAATACAATATGTACTGGAAGTAGAAAGATACAGTGTAGAAGTGAATAACCTATGTCAAGCAAACAAACACATAGTCAAAATACACACTATATTTCTAATAAAGTATGGAGATGAAAAATACTCGAGTATTCTGCTGCCAAAATAGACAGAGAAATAGAATGAGAGGAGGGAGGAGTAATGAGGAGGAGGGAGGAATATTGGCATGGAGACAGAGTTATTATTAGAAAGATGAGAATGTTATGGAAGGACACAAGAGAGGACACTAAATTGTAGCAAGTGTTGGCTGAAGAGATATAAGAGTGTACATTAGTAGCATGGTATCATTAAAGTGAGAGCTTTGTTTGATGTTAGGCCATTACTACCTGATAAATATTGAGGTGTTAGTGAATTCAAACTGAGAAAGGCATAGTTATAGTGATAGGTGGTCATGCATCTGTTCTGAGGGCTGTGCATGTACAGTTCCAGTTGTCAGATAGAGATTTTTTAGGCTGGTCTTGAAATTAAAAAGGTTGCTAGTATGTTTAAGAGATGAGGGGATAGAGTTCCAGAAGTGGGCTATGTAGCTGGAAGAGGGAGAAAGGCTCCTGCTGACAGGTGTGGTTTGTAGGTATTGAGGAACAGTTTGTTTCCAGATTGAAGTGGCCTAGCAGGGGTGTATGTGTGTAATAAGTCTAGAAGGGCTTTACTTTGTTCTGGTTTGTATATTAGTTTGCGGACAAAGAGAAGTTGTGTGAAAGTGAGACGCTTGGGTAATTCAGGCAAATCAAGCTGTTTTATGGCTAAGCAGTGATGGGTTCCATTTGATGTTAGTGATATATTTTGCTATTTTATTATAGTATTAGTTTAATTTATTTTGGGTGGAAGCATGAAGGTTAAGCAGTATTATAGAACCATACAGTAAAGTAGAAGTAAAAGCATAGAGGCCAGGAGTTTTCTGGATGAATCTGTTAAGTAGATTGTTGTTCTATAGAGCATCCCTATTGTTTGGTGAGTTTTTTGATAGCTTGTTGCACATGTAAGTCAAATTGCAGGTCACCATCAATTGTCATACATAGTACCTTGGTATGGAGGATGACTTCTACAGGATGCTGTAAATGAGAATTTTTTTGAGGTGTATAAGGGCTTTTAGAAGGAATAGCAGCAACTTTGTTGTTTTTTCCTTTTTTTGGATTGAGGAGAAGCTGCTTTCAAATGATAAAATTTACTCTTGGGTGATGGGTTTTGGAGTAACTATGTTACTAACAGAATAGATTAATGTGGAATCAACAGTATATTGTATGAGAGATGCCTGACATTTGCTGGGATAAGGGTTATTGGTAAATATGTTGAAAATCATTGGCCCCAGTATGGAACCTTGGAGAACATCTGTTTTGATGAGTGAGAAGGATGAATAAGAATTAATCCATTTAACAGACTGGACTCTATTGTAAAGTTAGCGGGAGAACCAGTTGGTGGAAGTGTTTGATAGGCCAAGTGAAGAGAGTTGTTTTAGAAGAATGATATAGGAAACATATTGAAGGGCTTAGACAGATCAAGAAACATGACAAAAAACAGATGGCCTTTATCTCTGGCTAGGTTAATAATGCTGGTGAAGTTTAAGAGAGCTATGGTAGTGCTATGCCCTGGTCTGAAACTATGTTGTGTAGGGGCGAGGAAGCTGTTAGTGTGCAAATGAGTCATTAATTGATTATGAATGCAGTTTTCAAGGATTTTTGAAAGAGGGGAGAGAATGGCAATGGGTCTAAAGCTGGATATATCACAGGAGTTACCAACCTTCTGAAGTGAGACTATGTGAGATTTTTTGCTAAGGCTGCGACATGTGATTCCTGAATACACCTTTTTATGAGAATGGATGCTGGAAAGAGAACTGAGCTGGCTGCTATTTTTAAGGAATCACCAGAAATTACATCTGGGGCTAGTGTACTCAGTTTAATTTGTCTGAGATATTTCTTGATTGTTATGATGGATACAGGCTGAAAGGAGAGAGAGTGAGTATTAATAGAGCTGTGAGGTGAAATTGAGTGGGATGGGGTCAGATTATTAGAGGAGGTTAATGTGTTTTGAATATCACTGTGAAACAGTTTACCAATGCAAGACCTAAACTGGTGATTGAAATCATTAGCTCTTTCTGCCAGGTGACAGTGGGGATTGGGGTTTGGTTACCCATATGATATAGGATGTAGTATTTTAGATATGGTGGCCTAGAATTATCTAGAATTTTTGTAGTGTCTATTCTGCAAACGAGAGAAAAAAATATTGTTAACTTTAGTCTGACATTTAGCTTTATTTCATAAGTATTTATATTGTTGAAGACTTTTCGGATTTATTATTGAGCCAATGCCTTCTAGGCTTCATCTCTAGTCCTCATTAATTTCCTGGTAGTGAGAGTGAGTCAAGGAACAGGGTTATTTTGCTACATACTTCTTTATATATATATGACACTTTCATTTAGCCATTCATTTAAAACATTTAAAAATATTATTTTTACCATTCCATTAAAATTTTATATAGTTCATATCCATCTGGTCCTGCAGCTGAATCTATATTCACTTGCCCCGATACCCTTTCTGGCTCATATAAAGAAATCTCCTTTTCAAATTCTTTATTTTCTTATGTTGAAAACTTTTTTTACTACCCATATTATTTTCAGTTTCTTATTTTTTTATTTAAACATTTCTTGTACATACTCCACTATGAATACTCCTAATTTGTTCCTGGGTTCTTTCTATTTCTACTTTTGCATTTTTTATTTCTCTCATTAGATTACTATAATCCTTTACTAATCTACTTAAATATGCCAATACTCCTACTTTTTTCCTCGCAAGAACTATCTTTACTTGAATAATAATACATCAGCCTTTTCTTCATTTTTATCTATATAGATCTTTTTCTTTATCAGAATATTCTACATCAGTATTTTCTTAATCTTCTAATGTATCTTTATGCACTCTCCTGTATTTTTCTTTTTCTATGTTTCTAACATTGAACTGCCACTGTAAGAAATATGTTTAATATTTTACCTTATAAATCATCCACCATTCAGATTATGTTTTATAAAATGCTCTCATAATAATATGATCTCTATAACTGAAGTACTAATCTCTCTCATAGATTCATAGATTAGTATTAGGCTAACTGCCTTTGCGAGCCATTTGTAAGCCTAGCCAATTACCCCTTGTGAGACTCAAATCCTGCACCTTGTATTTGTAAGGCAAACACCTTAACAATTAGGCCACCCTCTCAACATCTTCCTTCTTCATTCTATGTATTCTTATGCAATCTTTTTATTCCTTTGCCTATTTTATATATTCCTTGTTTTCCTTTATCTCTATAAATATTGCTAGATGATCAGAAAATCCTTTCAATTTTCTCTTCTTCTCCTAGGATTAGTCCTTCTGATACTATAAAGTAATTTATTTTTGTTCTGTAATTACCTCTTCTATAAACCCATGAACTTTTATCCTAAAAATTAATTTACATCTCATAGCTTCTGATGTTTTTCTTACATTGTTTCCTTTTTTACACTTATCTCTTATATCACAACTAAAATCTGTCACTATAACACTCATATAGGTTCATAGGTTTATACTAGGCTATCTGCCCTAAGTCAAGATTTCTCTTGAACAGAGCCAGCGAGGTGCTCTCCTCACATGGACCGGGATTTTATTCCACACAGCAGAGTCTCTGGGTGACAATCTCCTCCTCCCCCAGCATGTATATTTATAATCCATGCTAAGTTTTAAAGTCAATTGCTCTAGGGGATCTGGTTTTTTTTTGTTTTTGAGGCATGTCCATTAATTGTTTTCCCAAAGGGTATGACTATACATTTTTTGGCATTTAACTTCAGGCCATGGCTCTGGCACAGTTTTATCAGTTTGAGACCCTCCCTCTGATCTGTATCTGTGTCCGATTCCACTATGGACGCCCGCAGTTGCAGTCATCTGCTTTTAGCAACTCTAACCCTGTGGGTTCTGTCCTTTAGCCAGTTTGCACAACCCATCTACTCCCTCATCAATGGCCTTAGTGACTGTTTCAGAAGTCGACCACAAAAAAAAAAAATGATCTGCTCCCCTTGAAAAAAAACTGGGTCTCGGGTCTGCAATCCAAGTCCCCCCTATGTCTTTTTTTATGAGATATGTCTGGTGGTAAGGCTAAGATTAAACAGCTGCCTTATATGCGGGGTTTAGTTCCGTTGAGTTAGTTTGTAGTAGCACACAGACACCATCCCATCAGTCCCATTGATGCTGTGTTTTTTTAGCTTTAGAGCAGCTTTCACGCATCATTTGAGATGTCTGGGAGGCTACACTCCACTGGGGATATTTATCTCTCTTTTTGGGGGAGGGGGTGAAGTTTGCACAGACCTGTCTATGGCATGTGGTGGCAATGTCTGTGGGTGTGAGTGATTTTTATTTTTTTTTGTTTTGGACTGTTTCTATCCTGGGAGTTTCACCCAGGTTTCTAACATCTAACATAAAGTTATGATGATCTTCTTTTTTTTGTTTTTTTATTTTTCAAATTCTCTGTTGGATTTTTATGAGTGCTTTTTAGTGTTTTTTTCGTTTTTTTTTTAATAATGATTTCTTTTGTTTTTTTTGCTCTTTCATTCTTTTGCTTTCTTCCTCTATTGTTAAAAGTTGGTTTATGGCTCCAGACGATGTGGATTTCCAGTGAGATAAGTTTGTGATCTGATCTCACCAATGAGGGATATACTTCGGTGGAGGCATTTTGTCCCCATGTTTGTGGATAGGTGACTAGTTGTTTCATGGCATTTGAATTTATGAACTCCAGGAACCTTTGGGGCTAGAAAAGTTGGGGGCTTAATGTTCCCAGTGGGTATCCTTGATGAATATGGATACACTAAAACCTGATAGTGCTGGGGTGCTCTCAGGAGCCTTGAACCAGGTTTCAGTCACAGCACAGACATCGATGTCTCCATACTAAGAAGGGCCTCGGTCGTGTGCATTTGAGATTTAGACTTCTGGCATTGCAGCAGCATTACCTTTCTTTTTTTTTTTTTTTTTCTTTGGTAGGTGGTAGGTTTAGAATTTTGCCTTATCCGGAACCCAGGGGTGACAGGGTGCAAAGCGTCCTTTTGGCAGCATGGCTTAGCATGTCATCAAGCATGTCATCAGACGAACACTGGATCCTGAATGACCAGAACAGAAATTAAGCCAATTATTTAAAGCTGATCATCTTGTCTCTATGTTGTGGCATCATGAAGGAAGGTGAAGGAGATAGGGTCAGGGTCCACACCAGCATGGACAATGACTGTGTCATATTTGTACTTTGTGGTCCTTGTTCAGCCTGGTGAGTGGGACGTCAGTGTGTCTGACTATGGAGTCACCTATGACAAGTATGTTGTATTTCTTTGTGTGTTTATGTGTTTGATTCATTGTTGTGATAGCTTTATGTGAGACTGGTTTTGTGGTGTGTGTAGCTGCCTTCTCCTCCTGTCTGGTCTTGCCAGTCCTGAGTTGAGATGTATCACTACATCATCTACAATTTGATGAAATTCATTTCCCTTTCTTTATAAGTAACATAAGCATATAATGCTATAATTCTGTATACATCTTTCCATATTAAGCCCACAATAGTTAATCTTTCCATTCTTACTAAAGTTCTATCTAATAATTTAACTGAATTTCTGCAACATATAGCTGCACCAGTCATTTCACAAATTACAAATTATTTCCCCCTATTATTTTTCAGTCTGTGATCTATTTCACTTGTAATTATATTAGAAGACATAACATTTTTAACATCTACATCACATTTATTGCAGCATTCGAAAACAACTATCCTTTTCACTATGTTCTTAATACTACTCTCATTTACAGAAATCAGTCAAATTATTTCCCTTTTCATTAACTTTCTAAGAATTATCATTTTATTTTTCATATATTTCCTTTTTTCTTTTATACTTACCCTTTAATTTTTTTTCTATTACTCTTTTACCTACAGAATTATTTTTCCCTTTCAGTATTTCCCAGTTTAAATCTTCATCACTTATTCCAGTATATCCCTGTATTCCCTCATTTTTCTTTCTTTCTTTGCCTTTTTTTATCTGATTTATCTTCCACTTTTGATGCTTTCTTTCCTTTTCATTTTTTCTTATTTTCAGTTTCAGATTTAAAATCCATCCATAAATGTCCAATTTTGTTATCCGCAGTGATGGTGCTGCGGTAGTGTTGTCGTCTCACAGTAAGACACTGTCCGGTTCGATTCTCAGCTAGAGCGTCTTCTGCGTGGAGACATGTATGAATGGGCATACCTTTGTTGAAGGTTGTGCATCAGGGCTGGTAACTCGGCATGTAAAAATCAACTACCAATCATTAGTGGACTGGAGTTCCGCTGTGGCGACCCCTAACCAGGAAAAGCCGAAAGACACAAACAAACAAATAACATTTCAGTTCACATTTTCTTGCAACATGATCAATTTCCTTGCAAATATAACATTTCTTTTTATCACAGTTTTTGATAAAATGTCCTTCTAGCCATGCAAAAACATGTTTTGGGTTGTCTCCAGTATTTTATCACACCCTTATTTCTTTCAACATTTATCATACTCGGGACATGTCTAATTTTGCCCTTTTCTATTTTTAACAAAATATTATAATCCCATCCACCAGTCCATAAACACCTTTTATCATAAACCTTTAAAATGTCCAGCACTACTTTACATAAGTGTTTTAAATGTCTGAGAAAAAAACAAAAATTGAAATCACTCCAATGGCAGCCCAGTGGTGTAAAAATAACAAAATCTCATAAAATATCATTCATCGCCATTACAAGGAAATGGAGAAAACGTTTATTGTAAAAATAATAAAAACAGTTAAGCGCTTTTGTGACCGATGTCACTTCATCAGACCATCTAAACAACACAATTTCAAAACACTCAAATATGAAGACTAATAAAACACAGCCAAAGTTAGCAAACAATCAATCAATCAGCTTTGAATATTAATGAATCAACATGCTCATTGAACTTATCAAATTTGGCCTATAAAATAACTAACCTATCTAAAACCTTGAAGATAAGTCCAAACCTATCAAAAATAGTGAAATAGCTCTGCCATGATTGGATACTCCGACACAACACTTAGTGCTCATCTTCTAAACCTTGTGCAACCAAGTTATGAGTCTGCTCACTAACACCAATCAGGTTCTAAGACATCAACTTATAATCTCTCATGCCTCTTAAAACTAGCCAATCTATGGTAAACATGAGATCATGAAAAAACCAAACATAAGGGCTAATGCCATCATGTCAAAAGCCTAAAATCCCCCTAAACTCAATCAAAGGGTTCACATAATGGAGTCACCAGTATAGATACTATTAAACGTCTTCATCAAACACTATTTCTAAAAAAAATATAAACACCTGAACTACAGAATAGTGCAAGAGCCACTCGTACCAATGGCTACTGAATCATATAAATCTTCTCAATAACAAGTGCCTCGACTAGAAGTCAACCCCTCTGTTACTGTACAATCACGGTAATAAATACAATTATATGGGCACTGTGTTTAAATAATAAAAATATCAGATTAATAACCATCATGCTACCATTCAATGGCATATAGGCTGACAAAACCATCAGCCTATCAGAGTTGGTAAATTTGCCACACCGCCAGTGAAAATGAGTTACAAACAGTTAATCCAAAAAGAGAATAGGATGCATTTTGCTGCAAGAAGTTATTTGTGAACATGCTTGTTGAATGCTGCAATGTGAGAAGGGATGTGGCAACACTGATTGAATAAATGCTAAGTTTTTGAGCAATGTCATGTTGGAATTTTTTCCTGATTTTAGTAGGTGATTTACTACAGTTCAGAACTGCTTAGGGTTTTTGTTATGTGATGATTGTTAGTTGTAACACCACCGTTTCTTATTATTTAAAACCCTAGACTTAGGCATTCTTTGTTTAGTTAGCGACAAAGTGAGATTTGATTTCCTTCTTTTTGTTCACTGTGTTATATTTATTTAGTATATTTAGGAAAACTGAATTAAAGAACTGGACTTGCATCATGTAATGGGGGTGTGTTTTAGGTTGGACCAGTTACATCATCTTAGTACTGATGAGAAAGGGATGGGATTTCTGATAGTGATATATTGTGTGTTACAGTTCACTTGAGAAATGAGATTATGAATCTAAGATGGTGATCACTAACGAAATTGTAGAATTTTGTTGGGATTAAATGATAAAATGCAATCTAAGGCACAAACCTTGTTGGTTGCTTCATGAATTTATGACAGTGTCTGAAATAGCTGAGCAAAGTTATTTAGGTTTATGTTTGGAGTAGTTGCCGTGGAATCTTATTTTGGCCAATCAGTCTTGAGATCACCTAGTAGAATGGTTTCATATTGGATGTTAGTGGTAACCCATGGTAGTTTATCCTTAGTAATTACTGTATTACTGTTTAGTGGGATTTAAATGAAGATGCTCAGGTTTTTATGTTGACTGATTTTAAGATAATGATGTCAGGAGCTGTACTTTGTATAATTTAGATGCAGGTTCATTGCATTTCTATAGTGTGAGCTTTGAACAACAGAATGCTCATGTAGTATAAACCAGGCTCTTCAGGTTAAAAATAACCCAACAGCTAATATAAAAAAACACCACCAATGAGTAATTTTCCTATAAATACATTTCTCCATATAAAAAAACAGTTGTTTGCTCATTTTCCATACTTGCTGCTGGTTCATTTTTCACTTGAAGAGCCTGGTTTACACTATGTGAGCATTTGACTGTTTATAGTGTTTGCTTGTTAGAAAATATTAGGACTATTTCACCGGTTCTTTTTTACGTTTCTTCTAGGCTAAGTATGTCGCATCTTGCTAAAGTAATTTCTTCAACTTTTCTGTGTGGCTTTAACCATGTTTCAGAAATAGATATGTCTACAGAACAAGTTACTATCTACTTATGAAGCTGAGCAATTTTGTTGCGGATGCCATGGATATTGATATGATGGATTTTGAATCCCCAGCTATAGTTTTAGAGAATGGATCTTTGTGATGGACTCAGGAAATGACTGGGCTCAGACTGAATATCTCCTGTAGTCTATTATGTAAATAAGGGTAAGGACATCCTAGCTTAATTACCAAAAATTTTAAATGTTAGTGTCTGGTTTGCAGACAGTTTACTTTTATTGGCTGCATAGATGAGGTGTTAATATAGTTCTATCATTATTAAGGAGTTATGGAGTTTTTCATTTTAGTTATGTGTGAATTGTGATCTGATGATTTTAGTCATTATATATTGTAAGATGAGGGATAATAAAGCAGTGCTGTTATAATAGACAGTGGCATGAATATGTTCAGGATGTTTTTCTTGATTATAGTTGGATGGTGTATATTTTACCAGAACAATGTGTATCCCGTGCAGTCAAAAGACCAGTAACCAAATAAACTCCACTGTACTGAGCACAAGAATGGTATATAATCCATTTATTGCAAAAAACGTACAGGTTGTGTGCTTTCATCCGACCACAGGGCTTCCTCAGAACTGACTAAACATTAAACTAACCACCTTATTATATTTCTTGGATCGCATCAGTTGTCCAATTAACTATAACTGAACCACATCCATTTTTAACCCTTTCTAATACAAACACTTCAAAAGTATTTGTGGCTAAAAAACATAAGTACGTTTAAAATACATAAAATACTTCAGATACATAAAAATAAAAAATATATAATCTTCATATACAAAACAACATGGTATAAAACCTTTACAATTTTGCTGCTGTCATTTTTAGCACAGGGTTGATGGAAATGTGGTCATTTAGACGCAGCTTTTGCATAGCATCCAATCTAAGCTGCCAGAGGAGTTCCTTGTATTCTTTACTATTTTTGAAACTCCTCCTCTGGCGTCTACAGGAACTACTTCCAAAATATCAAAGACATTTTTTTTAAAACCTTCACATGCACAGGAGTGTGTAAATAAAGCATTCTTGTGATTAGCTTTTCTTATGTCATACAAGTGTTCATAAATTCTTTTAGACAACTTTCTCTCCATTTTCCCTACATAAAATGAGTGGGGAAAAAATTACAGAGGGCCAAATATACAAGACTAAATGTGTTGCAATCACATTTTTTAAAAGTAATTTGCATACCAAGACCTTTGTTCAAAGTGACATCCCCCTTGTCAATAATAAATTGACAATAATTGCAGCTACCACATTTAGTTGTCCCTGTCTTCTAAACCTCTGAACCTTTCTCCAGTACTTCTTTAATGCTCCTGTTGACCTCATAAATAAAAGTGGGTGTACACCCTACATGATGAGACAACTCCTCAACCTTTCTCAAAATCGCCCAATTCTGTGCGATAACATTTCTTATTTCATGGTTAATTTCATTGTACTTTATAACCATGGCATTTTTAAAGAAGTCAGGATCTGAAATGTTATTCCAACCTATACTAAGTAATAGCTCTGATTTATCCAATTTCATCTGAGTTCATTGTCCCTTTACTAGATTCTTCTTACAGTATCTTGGATGTCCACTGTCATAGTGGAGGTAGCAACTGGAGTATGTTTCCTTTCTGTATATACTAGGTGAATGTCTAAAAAGTGTATATCCTCACCATTCTGGTTGCATGTGAACCTTAAAAATGTTGTCGTACCTTCTAAGTAACTCAAAAATAATTCTATTTCCATAGGGTTACCTTTCCATATGAAAAATATGTCATCCAAAAAATTTGAATAATTCAACCATAATGTGGAATATACAGAATTCAGAATAGTTTTTTTTCTCCCAACCTAACATCACAATGTTGGCAAAAATGTGAGCTCATTGCCACACTACTAATCTGTTTAAAGTATTCTCCCTCAAAATACAGAAAATTATTTTTTAGAACTATCTCCATAAGGTCCACCAAAAAGCGTATCCCTTGCCCAGTGAATATTTTGGTTTCTAAAAGTGTTTCTTCAAACAATTCTAATCCTTCATGACGGGGAATACATGAAAAAAGATCTATTACAACGGTCAAAAGGCAAGTTAGGTAATTCAAATACTAGAATATCCCACGAATCCTTTAAGATATGTGGGTATTGACTCAATACAGGCTTGACTTTCTTATCAATATATACAGCTATGTTTTTGCTACTTGTGCTGCAACTATTAGCCTGTAAGGTGGATCCTCCACATTTTTATGTAGTTTAGGGAATCCAAATTCTGCTGTAATAATTGGATTTCTATTCAGCATAAATCATAAATATCAAAGGTAATTACTCCTTGGAAAAGAGCATCATCTAAAAATAAATCTATCTTCCTACGGGCTATATTGATCTCATTCTTTAATACCACTGTATAATGTGCATCATCTAGGAGCATGTTAAAGATTTCGCTAATATAATCAATGTGTGTCATTATCATCACGCCTCCTCTTTGTCGAGTTTCATAACCCTAATAGATATGTCACTGGATAAATCATCCAACAGGCAATGTTCCTCATTAGTTAAATTCTGTGGGCTCCTTATTTTTCTCCTATATAGGGTGTAAAGGTCTGTCTCACACACCTTTTAAAAATCTGTAGTGCCTTGTGGAGTGGGGAGTTGAAAGTACTGTTTTTCTTAAATAACTGTGGCGTCATGGGATTCACCATGTCTCTGTTTAAAAAGGACAGATTCAACCTCATAGTAAACAGTTTTAAGTCAATAATTATGTCCACTATGTTCCCTTTATGTTTGGGAATAAATTTGAAACCTTTTTCAAACAAGTTGAAATAAGTGATGTTAATCTCATAAGGTTAAGCTTTTATTTGAGCTAAAAGATCATGAGGTATATAAACCTCTTTACAGCTGCTGTTGACAGTGCTCGATCACTTCCACTCTTCACTCTCTCTGTCTCCATCACACCCGCAGACACTTCGCTTTCATGCATGCAAGCTTGCATATGCTCACACACAGACAGAAACATACACATGCACACACTTTTTTACTGGTTTATTTTGTTTTTACACTTGCTAAACAGCAAAAGCGCTGCTTAGCGAGTGTAAAACAATGGCCAATCGATCTCTCTCTTTTACTCACATGCACGCATACACTCACACAAACACACATACACACTTTTTTTACGTTTCTTCTTTTTTATATATTTTTGACTTGCTAAACAGCACAAGAGCATGAAATAATGGCAGTCATTAGTTTTTTTCAGTCAGAGCTCCACAGCAGCTAGATATGCTACCATGAAGAGGTGGACATGTTTTTCAGTGGGCATTACCTGTAGATTAACATCCTGCTGGAGAAGATTTGTTCTCCATTCAGGGTGTGATCTACAGGTCACCCATTCTCTAATTGTCTCTGACATGGCAATAAGGTAATCTGTACACTGGAAATGCTCAGGACAAAAATTCATTCCTTTATGGCTAGTTTGCAGGTCATGGTATTTAATACAAAATTTAGAACATATGTCAGTACTGTACAGTGGAAGATTTCAGGTAGGAACAGGTGTAAAGTTATTTTACTTGCTTTTGATATTGTCAATGGGACTTTTTAGGGATGCCATCTCTGTATGTAACTAACAAATCCCACCGTAGAGTCAAGCAGGAATGGAAACCAAACCAGAAGTACACAAAAATCAGGCAGCAACTGAATGTGCAAAGAAAAGAAAGAATATAAATAGAAGGATCAGGTGAGAAGGCAAGACATGTGCAACAGGCATAAATACAGTTGGAATTACAGAAAACTCCTGGAACAACCTCTACTGCAGGAATGGTTAAGGAGAGGTGAATTTAAACTAAAAGATGAAACATTAATATTAGCAGCTCAGGATAATGGACTACATATACGTTGGCTTACAATGTTTATTGAACATGTGGGAGAAACAGACAAATGCAGGTTCTGTAAAACAGAACTGGAAACAGCTGGACATCTTGTTGCTGGATGTAATACACTAATGGCAGAGGGCCTATATACTGAAAGGCATAATAATGTGGCAAGACTCTTGTATTCCAGATTATTGAAACGTTACAATACTGAAGCAGCTGAGAAGCATTGGAGATGTCAGCCACAAAGCATTATAGTGATTGATGAAGTTTATATTGTTTATATTACACAGTATTACTCATGACCAACAGTTCAAAACATAGGTGTGAGAAAACCAGATATTGTAGTCCATGAAGGAAGACAAAAGTAGCATTGATTATTGAAACTGCTACACCCAGTTATTACAGCATCTTATGTACAGACACAAAAAGTCCTCAAATACATAAAATACCAGGATCTGCAGAAAAGACGGCAATGTGGAAGGATACCCAGACAGTTCCAATAGTAGTATGAGCAATGGGTCTCATAAAGAAGAATCTACAGTCTTACTTAGATATGCTACGGATACTTGTAACTCCATATGAATTGCAGAAGGAGTCAGTTCTGGGCACATTGTGGGTGCTGCAAAGAGCACTTTTGGCTAACATCAAAGATTGAATACTTTGACTTAGGAATGGGGTCCATTCCCAATATGATATTATAATCCCAAAAGACTTGAAAAAATTAAACTTCGAATCAATGTTATGTTGCAAAGAAATAGATGCTCAAAGTCATGGGACTTGAAAGGTAGAGCATTAAAACTTTTTTTTTTGCATAGGTGATATGTTAGTCCCAGTTAGTGACACAGAAGAGTCTGTTGAGAGTAATACTTGGTTAGTGTAGGTTTTTCTGTTATGAATTTAGCATTGACAATCAGTATTGTTGAGAGAGATTTATTTTACTCTGACACCGTAGAATTGACAATTACACAATCACTGAGAGAAAGGGATTCTACTATGACACCAGAGGAATTGACAAACTAAAAATTGTTGAGAGAGGGCTGCTTTGACACCATGGAATAAACAATCGAACAATTGCTGACAGAGGTTTATTCTGCTCTGACACTGGTGGAATTGACTGCTGAGCAATTGTTGTGAGAGGTTTAGAATGGGAAGATAAGGAGTTCAAGTACCCTAGGCATGAGACGTTCAGTATTACTCAAAGACAATTCTGTAGAAAGTTAAAGTACACTTTGTATAGATCAGACAAAGTGACAGAAAGTGGATTTTTCCGCAAGTTATTACAATGCCCTCTTTTGTGTTATGGTTTGTATTGTATATAACACAGTTCAATTTGGGGAGATATTGTGCCATAATAGAAAATTATACCCTAACTTTACTCTTGGGGAAAGGGGGGAAAGGTCCATCAATACTGTGGATTTATTATGTTAAGGCTGGGTTTGCTGGGTTACCATACTGCGTGCACAGTATTTATTTATTTATTGACATTTGGTGAAGGAGAAAGTCTGACTGGGACAGCAACCCATTTTCAGAGGAGGCCCCACAAGAAAAGTTCCAGCAGTTTTTAATAACAACATTTAACATATTAAACGTTCATAGGTAGGTACTAGGCTATTGACCTTAGGGCCTATATAAGCCTAGCCAAACGGTACCCTGGCTTTTGCCACCCAAGAAAATTATTTTCCTGTGCCCCTGTCAAGCAGAGCCACAGACATGACCACCGGGGTGAATTTCCTATCTCCCATCCAATCATCAAGATTCTTCTTGAAGAGTGCTAATGAGGAGCTTTGTTTGATATAAATAGGCAGTTTGTTCCAAAGTATGGGAAGTCTCTGGGACAGGAATCTATCCCTCCAGCATGTTCTGTTTATTGTGGTGACAAGGTTTAGGTCCCTAGAGCGTGTAGCTTGGAGGGACTGGGATTTCTTTAAGTGGAGCATGTCCAACAGCTCTGGGTTTGATATAGCTTTGTATGTTAGGCAGAGATCACCTCTGAGTAGGCAATATGTGACAGAGTAAAGCTAGAGTTTTTTGAGATGGTCTGCGTAGGGCATCTCTTTGAGGCCAGTAATCCTCTTTGTGAGGTATTTCTGCGGCCTTTCCAGTTGTTGTAGCTGTCTTGTGAGGTACATACCAAAAGGGGCATTGTACTCTATAATGGGTCTAATGAGTGATGAGTAGAGGGGAACAATGACCTCTTTTTTTCCTGGATGAGAAACCATTTGTGATGAGGTGTGCCACGTAGAAGGATTTCCTGACTACTGTGGCGATGTGATTATCAAGTGATAGACTACTGTCCACCTGTGTCCCAAGGTTTCTTATCACACTTTCAGTGTTAAGTAGACTATTGAATATGTGGCAGTTCATGGGTACAGAGTTTTTACCAAAAGGGATGACAATGCACTTTTTGGCATTGAGCTTGAGGCCATGGCTTTGACACCAGGCATCTGTCTCAGTGAGGCCCTTTTGTAGGATGTCCACATCATTAGGAGTTCTGATTATGGCTCCTAGTTTGCAGTCATCTGCGAACTTTGTTAGCCAAAGACCTTCTGTGTTAGCCTGTACTTCAGAGAAGTAGATACCAAACAGGACAAGACCCAGGACTGAACCCTGTGGTACTCCACTTGTCACTGGTCTGAAGTTGGATTTAGAGTCTGCTACTTTCACAGTGTGGGTTCTGTCAGTGAGCCAGTTGGCAACCCATCTTGTGACATAGGGATTTATACCTAGTTTAGTGAGTTTATCTATAATTCCTGAGTGGGAGATGGTGTCAAAAGCCTTGGCGAGATCTAGATAGTCTGTGTGAACCACCTTACCCTCATCTACAGCTTTGGTGACCACTTGAAAGTCTGTCAGGTTTAGGAGACATGATCTGCCTTTTACAAACCCGAGCTGGGTAGGGTCCAGAGTTTGGAGATTACCAATGACATTGTTTATGAGTTCCAGGATGATACGTTCCATAGCCTTGCAGACCAGGCTCGTCAGGCTGATGGTCCATGGTGGCTCCCCCTTTGTGGAGTGGGATAACTGTTGCTGTGCACCATTCAGTGGGCACAAAGCCTGAGGTGAGGCTATGATTGAACATGGTACTTAGGTGGGGTGCCAGTTCGTTAACACAGCCTGGGATGTTGTCAGGTCCCATTGATGCTGTGTTCTTGGCTTTGGAGAGTGTGTTTTTTACCTGTGCAGCTGTGATTACAGGAACTTTACATTCTTTCAGTATAGAGATGGGTCCTTTAGGGGGTGAGAGAGGGGTAAAGTTAGCACTGATACTGGCAATATCAGTTGGGTCTGTATATTTAGTGCCATTGTGCTGTAACTCAGAGCAGATCTGAGTGTTGCCATTGAGATTCTTGACATAGCTATAGAATGCTTTGTGGTTGTCTTTAGAATCAGTAGCAATTTTGTTTTCGTAACTAGCTTTGGAGAATTTTATAAGGGATCTCAGCTTCTTACTGAGGCTGACCACGAAGTTCCTCCAACCATGTGATTTTATTCTTTTTTGTAACAGTTTCTTTCTTCTGTTGTAGAGTTTGTTTATGGCAGGGGACCACCAGATTGGCTTCCTTTTTTTTGGAGGATAGCATCTTGGTTCTGTTAATCCATGCACTTGTGTAAAGTGCATTTTGTCCGTCAGCATGGGTGTCGTGAAGTTTGCCACTTCTGTCTTAAGAAGCATGAAGTTGGCTTTGGAGAAATCTTTTACGGTGCTTTCCCTAGTGGGGGGCTGGGGGTGGGATGCGGATGTCTAGGGTGATTAGTTTGTGGTCAGATATGAACAATGAGGAACTGACCTCTGGTGTGGATCACTGGTTGCCCATGTTGGTAATGACCGGGTCTAGGATATTGCTGCCCCTGGTGGGGGTGTGGATAAGTTGATCCAATTTATGAATTGTTGAGCACAAGAGTTGGTACATAAGTAGTTTTCCCAGTTAATGGTGGGGTAATTGAAATCACCCATTATTAGGGTGTTAGGTTGTACCCTAATATTTTCTAGTGTATCAAGAAATGAGGAGTGGGAATCCTGGGGCATGGTGAGGGATCTGTAACAAGCTACAATTTGGATTGCGGTCTTGCCCAGAGTTAATTGCACTTGGATAATCTCGGATGCATTATGCTGAGCAACTAGCCTGGAGGTGTGGATATCCTTAATGAATATGGACACGCCTCTGCCTTTAGTGTTTGGTCCAGGTTAGGTGGCCAAAATGTGTGGTATGAATTATAGCCTGGTAATGCAGGGTTGCTCTCTGGAGCCTTGATCCAGGTCTCTGTCACTGCACAGATGTCGATGTTCTCCATTTGAAGGAGTACCTCGACTGAGTGCATTTTGAAGTTTAGACTTCTAGTATTAAGTATCATTACCCTCAGATTTTGCTTGCTTGTACCTGTTACAGTGGTGAATTTGTCAATTGAACCTTGCCTAAAAAAGGCACTATAGGGGTGGCAAGAGCCTTAGCCAGTATCTGGAATCCCATGGGTGACAGGCGCAGGCCATCTTTGGCAAAGCATTGCGGTTTGTCGATCATGTCATCCCAGGCAGACAGATACTGGATCCCCTTAGAATGACTTATTATGATGTATTACATATATAAAAGAAAACGTAATTAGAATTACAAAATTGTTAGTTTGTACATAAGTTACATTGGAGGTACTGAAATAGCACTTACAGTAAGTGTTGTAGACTGTATAACAATATATGAATAAAAGACGTAAAAAAATACATTCACTGGTGGATTATAGGTAGATAAGAATGAGTAATTTGTTGGAGGAGAATGTTAGGATAAGATGCTGGATGTCTGAGAGATGAGTTAAGAAATTAGACATTAGTAAAATGGGGAGATCTGAGGGCAATATTTTTTTTTAGATAAGAGGTCATGGGGGTAGTGAGGGATAAGAAGTATGTAGGAGATGGTTGGAGGTCAGCAAGTAAAGGAAAAAAATAGGCGGAATAAAATTTTGGGAGAATGATAAAGAGGAGTTAAGTGGCAGAGGTGTGAGTTATGTTTTTATTTTAGAGCATAGGCAGGTATGTGAGTTAAGAAGGTGTTTAAGTGTAGTCTTGAATTTCCTGGAGTTATCTATACTCGTAGTATTTTCTGGTAAAGCATTCCACAGTTTAGCTATAGCATAGGAGTAAAGACACTGCTCAGATCTTTTATTAGTTTTGTGTACACTTAGTTGTTTGTCTAATGAATGGAGAGTTCTGGTAGGAATGTAGCTGTTCAGAATAGGTTTTAGGGTGGGACAGGTATCTGGTTTGTATATCATTTTTATATGCAATGGATAGTTACAGATAGTCAAGATGGTGTGGAAATTTAAGCCAGTTTAGCTCTGTAACAGCATTGCAGTGGTGGGTGGGAGTATGAAAAAAGCCTGTTAAATTGTGATCTGTGGTGAGGACTGAAGTTTACTTTTTATGGATGAGTGCAGATTGGTGAAAATAGCTCCATATAATAGTAGAGAAGTAGTAATATGGATGAAAATTGATTGGTAGAAAATCTTTGTAGAAGGATTGTTGAAGTAAAGTGTCCCAAATTTCCCAAATTTTTTTTAGCATTTTAATAGCATTGTGTGTATGTTTTTCAAATGTGAGTTGACTAAAACTATGTTGAAGTTTAGTTTGTCAACAGTGTGCTCTTTTTGTTTGGGTTTTTTTTTTGGAGTAAATTTTAAATTGAGATGTAAAAAATTTTAATTTTGTTTTATTTTTTTTTTATATTGGGGTTAAGCATCGTGCCTCCAAGATACTAAAGATACTATTGAGGTTGTGTTTTGTGTTATGTATGCTATGTCTCTGATATGTTGAGAGATCAGGAATTGTCAGGGACTGGAATGACATACTGGAATGATGGGAGTATTGAATGATGGATTGAATGATGGCGTGATAGAATATTGAATGTGGGGTGCTGGTGGAATGATGGAGGGAGGTCAGAGTATTGTATTAATTAGCTGGGGGCATGATTATCAGTCGAGGTTCATATATTAGTACTAAGTTAACTGTTGCTAAGAGAAGCCTTTTAAGCAGCCATTTTAAAGACTCAAAATTATCCTTGTGCACCTTGTGTTTGTAACACCTTGTGTTTGTAAACCAAACCACCACCACCACATTTGGTTATTTCCTCCAACACGTATTGTTTTGTATGGACCCTGGTGGGAACAGAGGTGTATTTATTTTGGTATTGGTGGGTTTGACTTGCCTTTTTGCCATTTAACACATTATTGTCTATTGGTTAGATAGCTGTTAAACACTGTGGGGTGGGGGGGTAGTGAACATCCTAGTGAAGAGAGTCATGTGAGTGATGATGTGAGCAGTGAATGAATGTAGAAGTGTTAACTGTCCAGAATGGTATTACAGAAGTTAACTGTCCTAAGTAGAGTCAGAGTAAAGATCAGACCAGCTGAGGATCAGTGTTGCTGCTGAGCTGCTGTGTTGTGTTGTTATGGCATGTAGTGTTTGGTTGTGTGAAAGGTAAGTTAGAAGTGGGTTAGTAGATAGATGTATTTAGAGAGATAGAGATGGTAGAGATAGGTCTGTAGTTTAGTAGTTCATTTGATTTTATTAGTTATTATAGATAAGGTTTTGTTTTAGGAGAGGACTTGTACTTTGGGATTGTCGAACACTGATGCTGATAATGATATAAGTGTAGGATAAGTAAAGAATGAAGATAGTAGTTTTTTTTTTTTTTTTTTTTTTTTTTTTTTTTTTTTTCAAAGTTTTTTTTTTTTTTTTGCTTACTCATATATTTATATTTTTTTTTTAAATATTTTTACAACAAACAGAAAAAAAAAAAAAAAAAATAAAAAGAAAAGAAAAAAAAAAGAATATTAATATATAAAAGTCGAAAACATGACACAAAATATGTAAAAATTAATGATACATTTGATATTGACAAAAAGTTATGTTATTTTTAGTGAAGAGGAGACTGAGATAAAATTTTCAAATAAGGGATAAAATAAAATCTTCAGGATCCTCCTCTTCTCCATAGGGAGAAACTCTCTCTCTATTAATTCATTTTAATTTAATAAATTCCTGTTCTAAGGATAATATTTATTTTAAGAAGGAAGGGAATCTGGAGGAAATTTTATCAGAGGAAGAAAGGGAAGTTTCAGGTTGAGAGAAAGAAGAGAAAGAGGTTTCAGGTTGAAAGTTGAAGTTTACAAATTGATGTAATGAGTTGAGGGGGAGAAGAAAGAGGGGGAGAGTTTGATTGATTCTGGAAAGGGAGAGAAAAAGGGAGGAAAGATTTTGTTTTGTTAGTGTAAGTGGTAGTTTTGGTGAAATGCTTTTACCTGTAAATGTGAAGGAAGTGGAAGAATGTGTTGGAATACTGGCAGGAGAAGGTTATAATTCAGGAAGACTGGAAGACTTACAAATGAAATGGACTATGGCAACAAATGACAGACTTCTGCAGTGGACAAGCCATGACTGGCAATGCAACTTTAACTAATGTGCAGAAAGGGAGAAAAGCAGTTAATGCAGGAAAATGCGGAATGGGGTCAGGGCTGTATTCCAGCAGGTAAATAGAATCTGTATTCAGAAATGATATTCACTGAATGTTCAAGCAGAGAGTAGACTTCTTCAGTTTCATAGACATACCCAGATAAGTCCTAAAGTACACCTACATCATATAACTAAATACACACTCCATGTGTCCCTTTCCCCTGTTTCCTGCACTCTGGCCCACCCACCTCATGTCCCCCCTTCATCCTGGCCTCACCCACCAACTTCCCCCTCTTGCTTTCCCTTTTTCATACCTTATCTTACTTTCACACCCCCCCCACCAGCTCCATAATGCTTTTAACACTCAGTAACCGGCCAAGACACCACTGTATTTTTAAGTCTGAGGGAAGTAACTGAATTAAGATAGGGGTCTGCTGGGACCCCTGAAGTCATAGTGTTGTAGATGCACTGAGATGCATCTTAGATGTTTTTTAACTAACTGTTCACTTGATGATGGTCTGAACAAAAAAAATGATGAGTAAGTAAATATATTTGGTCTTCCTGCCTTCCTACTCTTTTAAAAAGACAGTCATCTTCAGAGTACTACTCTGGTGTTATTTTGGGATGAAAAGTAAAAGAATAAATGGCCAGAGGCATGTACTATATTGCTCTAGGCCTTGGAGAAGAAACCAAAGCACTTGTATAAAATCCAGAAAGAGAAAAGGACTTCACATTGAAAGAATAAACAGCTAAAAAACTCAACAGGGGGACCAAGTTCTGTTATATGTTAACTTTACTCACTGCAACACACTGCCAATAATCAGTTGCTATCACACACATCCTGCCCATTGCACTGCAAACACCTGCTTACTGAGTGCAATGATGAATGATTGTTACAGAAAGTGAGGACAATTAGACGCACTACTTCTGCATGCCAGAAAATGAATGCTTATTTTAAACAAATTACAAGAGTGTCAATCACTTTTATCCACAGACAAGCACTGCATCCAACCATTAAAGCCAACTTCTTTGACTGAATATACCTCAGGTATCAGATGTAATAAAATACAAATAGCAACAGTTGGACAAAGTGATCTATTTTAAACCCTCATTCACAGATGTGACCATCAAATATTTTCTCATGGATCTCTTTAGTAGCAAAGACTAGCAGATATTTCTCTGTACTCAGTGGTTGTGCCCTTCCAGCATCTCAGCAATGGTAGAATATACTGTAGGCCCTAAACCTTGAGTGGGGGAGATATGACTTACATCATCAACATATGACTTGCATCTTTACAGGAGGATATGTTTAATGTTTACTTACAAAGAGCTTACTTGACAAAAATGACTTTACCTGCAAATGTTCAATTTACCCAACCTTTAAAAGGGCTAGTAACCTACTGTTTAAATGTTAACTCACTAAAAGCTTATTACATAATGCATTATATTTTTGTAAATGTTTTAATTGTTCTGCAAAAATCTTTGTTATTCTTTTGTTAATATATAATATGTAACTTGCAATACTTGGAGCTTTTCTCCCCCGGGCTTCTACTGAAAATGGGCTCTTTATGGAACAGTGGACTTGCCCGGTCATCAAACTTAAATAAATAAATAAATAAATATGTTACACCTTCCACCATGTAAGTGCTCACTCCTGTGAAATCAATAGAAGGCTACTGCATACATGGCTGGGTGGATGAATACCCACCAAGGGGCATCCCTTGTGTTTGCACTCCTCCTCCTAAAGATTGTAGAATTAGATGACCTCCATTATTACCCCTTTCTGTAGGACTAGTAAACCCAGCTTCCTGACAGCAGCTGCAAGAGATGTCTGAACTGCGAATTGAAGCTGATTGAGGTCTTTATTCCTCTACACCAAAGGAGCCGGATTAAAAGTTCCATTACTTTGGCAGCTTTATTAATCTTTCATTTATAGTCTAATTTATAGGTGTTAAAAGAAAGCATCAGAAAAGAAAAAAGTATATGTTTATTTAAAATGTTGAACTAGTAACAACAATTTTTCTCTTACCCCTACAGCCCTCTGTATATCTGTTGAAAACTACACAACCACGCACAATGCTTTTTTCTTCTCATTTTTTTTCATTATTACTTCCAAGTTAAACCAAAACTGAAACTAGCTGACATTTGTTATCAGCAACAAAATAATATATATTGTTTCCCCTGTTTCCCCTGTGTCCACCATTTCTTCTTTAATCTCATAAAATCAGGGTCATATCTGCAACTGCTTCTGGCAGATCTTGTAAAAGCATGTATTTTCTTTTCAAATCAAGAGAATACTGCCAAAGCCTTATGGCAATTATTTGTCTGAGCTTTCGAAAACAAGTGTGAAATCAATGTTGTTTGTCTTTCATCTTTTTCCCGGTAAGGGGTCGCCACAGCGGAACTCCGGTCCACTAATGATTGGCAGTAGATTTTTATGAAATGCTGAGGTGCCAGCTCGACGCCCAACCTTCAACGAAGGCATGCCCATTTACGCACACATGTCTTTCGAACGTTACCCAACTGTGGGTAGGACATGCAGACTCCACACAGAAGGCACTCCCAAGCCCAGCCGAAAATCAAATGGGAGAACCTCTTGCTGTGAGGTAACAATGCTACCGCCGTGCCACCGCGGCAATAAGTGTGAAATCAATGTCATTTTATAAATATTTTTATCAAGACCTAAATACTGTTTGCAGCTTCTCTCTGATCATACACTATAAGAAAATAATGTCTTAACCTTGTGTCAGGGAAAATCAGTTCAGTTTAACATTTATTACAATGCATATAAAATAATGCGGATGACATTTTAATCATGAGTAGCATATTGCATGTTGCTTCCATGGGAGCATCTTTGTTCCTGAGTCATGTAAAATCATTTTCATATATTTGCTAGTGCTTCTGATAGTACTTGCAGGAACAGTGCAATATGCTATAAAATAAAACATTATTTAGAATACCTTCCAATAATTATTTTACAATGCTGTATATTGCTTCTCCATGGTCAAAAAAGACAAAGCATGGATGTTTCAGCTCTTTTCAAATAACATCTGATTCAACTGTTCTCTAGCTCTCATGTCAATGCTTGAGAAAACGCTGTCGTTAACTTTTTCATCAAGATCAAAATGCTGCTTGTTGCATTCCTGTGATCAGTTGTATTTCTTTGAAGCATATACATTAGTTTCAATTATTTAACACTTCCAACAGTGTTTGTAAATGAAATGTGTTTCTATCAAAACAAAAATATTAAATGGTGCTTGTGTTTATTTTGGCTGTATGCCTTTTATCAGTAATGCAGCTATAAAGTCCCAGTGCAAGCCGATGTTTCACATTGACAATGCGTGTTGTACATTATTGTGGGTTTACAGGACTGTTTAATAAAACATATTAAAATAATATGCCCATAAAAGCAGTAAAAAATATCCCATAGTAGAGAAAGAGAGAGAGAAAATAAAATGCATAAAACAGAACCGTGAAAATGAATACATATACAATTGCAGTGGTTGTGACCTTTCATGCTTCCCCCAAGCAATACACCTAATACTAGAACCAAACACATAAACCTTTAAACACAAGCAAAGAAAACCCAACATATTTCCCCACATTTGCCCAGTTTACTAACCTTTAATCCCCATTAGATATAATTCCAGTATGCCCTCCAAGAATTGCTGCTGCCTTCTTCAAGACATAAGCCACCCAGGTTTCTGAGCAACCTGCTGCAAACATATACCTTTCAACAAGCTCCAAAACATGGTCGTGACTCTCTAACACAAACTGCTTCAGGGCATGATCTTAGAACTTTTCATGCACAGAATTCCACCTACCAACCTAAACAGTGACATACCAAATTCAAGCTAAACTCAAAAAATAATAAATACATAAATAAATAAATCTCACCCAAAACATAGATACATTAGTATTAAAAACACAGAAATGACACAAAACTGTCATCCCATCACTCTCCACCAACCCAGCTCCAAATATAAAACATCTAAAAAGGGAACAAATGCCAGTGTGACAAGCTAACTAAAATAGTAATGGCATAAAACCATACAAAATATGTGTAAAATACAGAGTATGCAATAAATAATAAATTATTACATTTAAAAATATATAAATTCAAAATAAAAATATTTATCATGAGTGACTCTGCTTTCTTACACATAGGATTAATTAAGAAAAGTGCAAGCAAGAGCAATAAAATGAAAAAAAAATCCAAAACAGGAAATGAAAACAAACAGGCAGGGACAAATAATGCAGAAAG